>NC_133619.1:631033514-631113514 GCF_048593235.1 Sminthopsis crassicaudata | reverse complement strand
TTCTGCCAATTACTTAATATCCCTAGGTTTCAGTTTCTTCATTCATAAAACAAAAGAACTGGACTAGAAGCAATCCCACTTAATAAATATTTATTAAATGACTCCTGAGAGCCAGGTACTGTGCTAAGTACTGGGGTTACAATCCATAATAAAAAAGACAGTTCTAGCTTTCAAGGGGCTTATTATCAAATGGATGATTACTGAAGTATCTTCCAGCTCTAGTAGAATCATAATTCTACTTCTGTCTTAGAAGTTACTTCTAGGCTTAAAGTCATCCTTGTAAATGTCCTGCTATATATTTTTACCCATCATTACTTGCTCTCTGAATTGACAGAGATTTTGATTCCTGGTGCATGGAATCCATAGCTTATAGCACTAAGGAGAAAAGAAAAAACCTTCCTAATGTCTTATTCTTCATTAATTCTCAATATTGACTATACTTGCCAAAGAGTTTAGGAAAGAGATCCTCGTTGGAAATGAACAGGGATGATAGAGTTACAAGGGTTACCTTTCTGAAAGCCCATGTCCGTCTTATCGAAATTCTCTAGGGGAACCACTAGATCTCTGTGGAATTTGGTTTTGTTCTAGCTGAGAATTCATCTGCTTTCAGAGAATTAACCTAGCTCCAGGGTGAGGAGCAGAGTTTGGGGTGGAGTGTATCCACTCCAAGGAAGGAATAGAAATCATCTGGAACTTTCCAACATGGCTGATAGAGCTGAGATTCAAACCCAAGACCTTTGACTCCAAACTCATACGATAAAGGATACTTCAGTCTGGAAAATAAATATTCTCCTAAATTATTAATCCCCAGATGATGTCACCTAGGCAACACCCACTATTCACCATCTGTCATCAACATCATTAACACCTGTCTTTATTCATAGGGCCCTGGTCCATCTTTCCTGGATATATTCACTAAGGACTCCCCTCTCCCACAACCACCACTACCTCTAAACCTAGGTTTCTATGGAAATCAAACAGAGTGGTGATGTAGGGGATATTAAATTTCTCTGTAAGGTCTGTCTCATTTTCAGAATCTCAGCCTCAGAAGGGGCTGTGAAGTCCAACAATCCCCTCCCCAACATCCCTGACAAGTGGTCACTCGGTCTTTGCCTACTGAGCTTCAGGGAGGAAGAATTCACTACCACCAGAAGCAGCCCCTTATACTTTCCATAGATTCTAAGGTTACTTCAAGGAAAGTTTTCCTTAAATCAAACCCCAATTTTTCTCTTTTCAAATTCATCAGGATTAAAAGGCAGAAAATGTCCTAAGTAGGATTTGAACTCATTTCCAAGACAGTGATCTTGCTCTTGATTTGAAGTCATTGAATTTGGGATCAAGTACAATAATACTTATCCTCTTTTATAACCAGAACCCTTCAAGTACTTGTCTTTGGGTTTCCCATCCTAAGTCTTTGGTCTTCCAAGACCATAACACCTTCAGTTTCTTCACCTGATCATCATATGGGCCTGACCTCGGTGCCCTTGGTCCTTCTGATTGCCTTCCTCTGGACTCTTTCCAGTTTGTGATTTTGTCAGGCTAGTGAGCTGATCTAGGCTGGAATGCTGGGAGATTTTTGGACCGAAGGACTCTATGTTAGCATAAGGCATTGCTATTTAATACCGTTCCCCTGTCTGAATGATGTCGTCCTTTAGCTGCTGCTGCTTCTGACGGTAACAGGATTCATTACTCTGCCTGACATTTGTTTCCATCAGCCAGTGCTGGACTGGGGAACACAGTTTCTTCTTATCCAGTTAACAAGATGTTTTTCCAGTAGAGTGTTGATAAATTAAGTAATAAAAAGCAAGGCTTATTATTTTCTGTTGGAACAGTGCCTCTGTTATTTCTGAGTCCCAGCCAACACTCTAAGCATTATCCCCAGAAATGTTTGCATTGCTGGGGATGGAAAATTGTAGCATAAAAAGAGACTGGTACAATGCTAGTCAGTGCAATCCAACAAGTATTTATAAAGCACCTATTATGTGCCAGGTATTATGCTAGGTGCTAATTATATATTGTATATACAGTCTCTGCCTCAAGGAGCTTATATTCTACTAGAGTGAAGGAAGAGAGAAAAACACACAGACAGAGAAATATGAAGTTTATGCAAAGTGATAGAAAGTCATTTCAAGAGGGAAAAGTAACTAACCACCAGAGGGCAAGGAAGATCTTATGTAGGCCGTGGCACCTGAACTATACTTTAAAAGAAACTTGGGGATTTTAACCAACAAATAACAAGGAAAGATATTTTTCATGGGGGGGGGGAATTAAGGGAGGAGAGAGTGCATTTATTAAGCACCTACTCTATGCCAGATACTGTGGTAAACACTTTCACAATTATTATCTCATTTAATCCTGATAAAAATCTTGGGAAGTAAGTGCTACCGTTTTACAGTCGAGGAAACTGAGGCAACAAGAGCTTAAGTGATTTGCTCAGAGTTACACAGCTGAGAAGTTACTGAGGCAGAATTTGAATTCAGTTCTTCCTGGCTTCAGGCTTGGTTCTCTATTCACTGTGCCATCTAGCTCCCTTTGTAGTTAAATTTCTACAAAGCGTCTTACTCAGAGGTTCATCTTTACTCCAGATGCTCATCAGAAGTGCATGTGTGCTTTAAGCACTGCTATG
Organism: Sminthopsis crassicaudata; assembly: GCF_048593235.1. Taxonomy (NCBI): domain Eukaryota; kingdom Metazoa; phylum Chordata; class Mammalia; order Dasyuromorphia; family Dasyuridae; genus Sminthopsis; species Sminthopsis crassicaudata. Next base: position 631,110,888 of record NC_133619.1, on the reverse strand, counting down.
ATCAGCAGAAAACATTTTTCTTCTTCCTGTGTTTGGAACAGTATCTGGTATACAGTAGGTGCTTAGTAAGTGCTGATCGACTATTTCTATTAATCTTTCTGCTCATGAATTGCAATGGCCAGGTGAAGAGAAATGAGCAATCAACAAGCATTTGCTATCCACCTACTGCATGCAGGATGCTCTGTTAGGTTCCATATAATTGAGTCTTTTATTTGTACCTTCTTATAAATTATTGGTAGCACATTAAGGGATTCAGAGAGGGCACTTGCTGGTCTTCACAGAGCTACCTACGTCCGAGTGGCCATAAATCAGGACATGCCAAAGCAACGTGTCAACTTCCACCAGAGCTGGTCACTTCTGTTTGTTACTGAATTTGGCTTCTGTATGCATTCATTTAGTGTGAGAAAAGAAAGAGTGGATCTAGCTTAGCTCTAGTCTTGCACCATGTCTGGTGCTCTTTAGAATGACTGACAGGGGTTTGAAATAGCCTCGGGCCGGGACAGGAAGAGGCCTTTGACAGGCTGTTGAACTGGCCAGGATGAGTGGGTCAGCTTCTCAAGAGCCTATTGTGTCTTCTAGGTTGAGCATTTCTGAGGGAAATGACTCAGGATATCCCTCGGTTATAAGGGAACCCACAACTCATGAGCAATGGTCTGCCTTTTTGCTCTGCTCTTTGGAAAGTCAAGTCAAGTCAGGTGTTTGTTCCTTGGTGCTATGGCAATGCAAGAGTTGCCAAGAATCAGTGGAAAGAGCATTGGGTTTGAAGGCAGAGGATCTTTGTTCAGATTCCATCTCTGTGGGACCTTGGGCTCTTAATCTCTTTGGGGTTCAGTTTCCTCACCTATAAAATGAGAGGGTCCTTGCCAGCTCTGAATTTACCGTGCTATCAGGTACATTATTTTGTAAGTTCTTTGGATGGTAAATTCAGAGCTTTACCATTCAAAGAACCTACAAAATAATGTACCTGATAGCCCGGTATCTGATATACAGTAATGAACTAATAAATGCTTGTGGCTTGGTTTCTCATGAGCCATCTGTTTATCAAGATTAAATAATAAATATGTTCATTCCTTATTTACTTCATACTTTTTAAAATCACATCCTTATTGTAGAAGTACAAAGGTACAAAAGAAGTACAAAATTACAAAAGAAGTACAAAAAAAATTGATAAAAATATGACTCAAGAAGTTCTTGCCCTTAGGGAGCTGACTTTTTAGAAGAGGGAATGAGACACTGTGATACATAATAGCATGGCACATTAGAGAACTGTGAAAGTATCATATGAGGTCCAGGAGAAATTTATTAACAATACAAGGGGGTTTGTTGCTATTTAGTTATGTCTGATTCTGAGACCCTATTTAGGGTTTTCCTGGCAGAGATCCTGCAGCGGTTTGCCACTCCAGCTCATTTTACAGATGATAAAACTGAGGCAAGCAGAGTTAAGGGACTCATCCAAAATCAGTCAAACCCAAGTGCTCCTATTCCAAATCTAGCACTCAGACGTCCAAATCCATGATGCTCTAATTGAGCCAGTTGCATTTTCTAATATGTCACTGTATACAATGACATTTAAAACATACTTGAATAAGAGCAGACATTTCCTATCTTACAATATCACTTCACTTACACACTAGTGACAAGGTGTCAGGATTATTACAGAAGGGAAATCTCCCCTCCCCAGCTCTCTTCCCCCTCCCAAGATAATCCTGAGAGACCCTGGAACAGAGTCATATGACACAGTTTCTATATCAAGACTCTCACAGTGTCGGTCTCGGAGAAGGCAAGAAAAACATCCACAGAACATGGTTATATTTCAACTTGGATAGTAAGCTTTTAGAGTTCCTGAAAAATTCACTTAATCCTTCAGCTGTCTGACGATTTTATTTCCCCAGATGGAAAACCCTGGACCTCACATGAGGCATCTCTCTTAGCCTGGAAACGCTCTCTTTTATAGTTAGAACAATTATAGTATTGCTCATTTGTGTATAGGGCATATCTTTTCCCTCCTTCCCCACCAGATTGTCAGCCCCTTGAGAGTAAAAATCAAATCTCAATTAATTTTTCACCTCCCTCAGTGTCCGGGATGATGCTTTTCCACTTGATAGGGTTTCTGTAAGTATTTATTGAATGAATGAATGTTGTTCCATGAGCTGGTGTTTTCTCTGTATTATTCTCCATTTCTTCTCATTACCTACCTCTTCCCCACTTCTCTGTGGGGTAACTATCCCTAGTTATTTCAATAACTGTCATATATCAGTCTAGTTAATCAAGATTGTCTCTTCGTCTGGCCAAATATCCTCAGAGAGAGCGCGCAATGTGTTGGATTGGTTGTTGAACTTGGAATCAAATTAGCTAAGCTTGAAACCCTCCTCCAGAGTAGTGATATGTTGGCTAATGTTTGCAACCGGGGAAAATATATTAATGACATATTTTTAAAATTTAATCTATATTATTAACACTTTCTTAAGTCTTAGTCAACAACAACAACAACAGCAACCACAAAACAAGTCTTGATTGCTGATTTACAAGTTGTAAATACTCATACTGAAAATTTAACAATTTAACCTTCTAACCTTCAGAGCTGGATCTAATCTACCTCTACTCCATAATAATTTATTTTCTGTGTGAGCAAAAGGACAAAACCCTTACCTTCTAAGAGTCTTTGTTTCCTCATCTTATATGATAAGGTCTCTGGTCCTGTGCTTTATTTAGAGAGGCGATTTTTTGGGGGGCAGGGGGGATTGTTGAAAAGTCAAGAACTAAATCAGTTAATTTTCTATGGGCTCTTCCAGCTCCAAGGAAGCTACCTTATCAAGCTAGGCAGGATGGGTCTCAGTTTCCTCATCTGTAAAATAAGGGGACCACCTTTCTCATCCTTACTCACACTCACAGAGAGACAGAGACAGACATAGACACACCAGAGAGAGACAGAGACAGAGATAGAGGCAGAGAGGGACAGAGAGGGACAGAGAGAGACACAGAGACAAGGCAGAGAGGTATCAGGGAAAGCGCCAACACCGGGTGAGGGGGAAATCAAGCCTTTAGAAAGAATGGCCTTGGAGCTGAATCTTAAAGGGAGCTGGGGGGTGGGAGGGGAGAGAACCTTGCAGGTAGAGGGCATGGGACAGGTGAAGTTCCAAAGTCTGAAGGTGGAATTAAAAGAAAGAATGAAAAAAAAAAGAAAGAAAGAATGGCCCATGTTCAAACTCATCCTCATTAGTGACCTCTCCTCCTGGAGAAGAAGAAGCTGACCTTCTGAAGCTCCTAAGAAAGGCCAAACTCCCTGTGAGATTGTGAGTGATGAGTTTTCTTTTTACCCTTTGAGAGCTGGTGGAGCCGGCCGGGGTCAACATATTTCTGCATTTCAGGCACTTGAATCCCTTTGGTCCATGTGCTGGACATTGCTCAGTTTCTATGTAGCTCACAATGCTGGAACCATCCCTTAGCTTCCTGCCAGACAGCTAGTACTGATAAGCCGGCCAATTAATAATGTTGATTTGAAAAGCCCAAGAATCAGGGGAGGAAGCAAAGTCCTTCGCTAGTCATATTTACACAGCATTAAGGGTCCCCTCTGTCCAGGCTGGTAAACAATTAGAGCTGGAGGTGACTGGGATTAAAAACCTATCTCAGACTCCACCTTTTGTCCAGCTAACTCTCTCTCTTTGGCAAGGGCCAGTTCAAGGTCTGGGCCTGCCCCCTGGAGGTCCCCCGAGCTTCCCCCTTGGGCTGATGCCCCTAGATCCGGGATAGTTTGACCTGCCCCAGTGAGGAAGGAGAGTAAAGAATTATGGGCATTTTCCTTCCAAGATGTGTCCACCCACTTCCCATTCCAGCTCTGGCTTAGAAATATAGCATCTGGACTGTTTACAGGGCTGAAGTGGCCACAACTCCTTCATGGATCACAACCAGCTCCATTGCCAGAATTTGCCTTAGGCATTTGCTATCATGATTCTGGCCAAGACCCTTTCCCTGTCTCAGCCTTACTCTTCTCAGTTATATAGTGGGCATAATTATAACTGTATGTCTCAGGGCTGTGAGGGTTGTTATTAAATGAGATAATATATAGAAAGAATTTTGCAAACCTCAAATCAATATGTAAATATTAGTTATTATTATTTTTCTTATTAATGGTGATAGTAATAATGGTGGTGGTAGTAGTAGTAGTAGTAGTAGCAGTAGTAGTAGTGATAGTAATAGTAGTAGTAGTGGTAGTAGTAGTTATAGAATTACTAATAGTAATGGTGATGGTAGTAGTAGCAGTAGTAGCAGTGGTGGTAGTAGTAGTGGTAGTAGTAGCAGTAATGGTAGTAGTAGTTATAGAAATACTAATAGTAATGGTGGTGGTAGTAGTAGCAGTAGTAGTAGTGGTAGTAGTAGCAGTAATGGTAGTAGTAGTTATAGAAATACTAATAGTAATGGTGGTGGTAGTAGTAGCAGTAGTAGCAGTAGTAGTAGTGGTAGTCATAGCAGTAATGGTAGTAGTAGTTATAGAAGTAGTAATAGTAATGGTGGTAGTAATAGAATTAACATGTGCTAACTCAGCTCCCTCCACACATACTATCACTACCTCTAGCTTTCACAGTTTCAGAGAATCTCAGAGCATGACTGATTCTTAGACACTATCAAATCCAACTTGAATCGAAATTAATTAATTAACATTTATTAATTATTTACTGTCACAATAGCCACCTGAGTAGTCTAACTGTCTTCAATCTCTCTCCACTCGAATCCTTCCATTCAGCTGTCAACGTATGCGTGTGTCTGTGTGTAGACACAGACACCATGTTCTGAACCCTCTGAAATATTTTGGCTTCTGTTTTTTCTCTGGACCCTTCACTCCCTTAATAAACATCAGTGGCTCCCTCGCACTTCCAGGAGCAAATATATAATCCTCTGACTTCTAAAGCCCTTCTTAACTGATTTCTTCCTACCTTGCTAGTCTTCTTATATTTTACTCTCCTCTATGATCCACATTCACTTATCAATTTTCTATTTATTGTTTACGACATACTATGTCCAGACTGCCAATCTTTACTCTAGCTGCCCCCATGCCTGGAATACTCTCCCCTATCACCCCCACCTCAGCTTTGGTTGTTTCCTTCAAAAGTCAAATCCTGCTTTCTATAGGAAGCCTATCTCAGCCCCATCAGAGAATCCCTTCTCTTTTTCGATTAACCCCCTCCACTCTGAATGCATCTTGTCAGAAGCAGCAGGTGCCTCAGTGTATGGAGTACTAAATTTGGAATTAAGAAGACCAGAGTTCAAATACAGCCACAGACTCTTAGTAGCTGTGAAACACTAGAATGGGTTATTTAACCAATGACTTCCTCAGTTTCCTCATCTGTAAATTGGGGACATTAACAAGATTGTTGGGAATATAAAATGAGATATTCAAAGTGCTTTGCAAACTGTTAAGCATCATATAAATACTAACTATTATTATAAATTCAAAGAAAACATGACACAGTCCCAGCTCACAAAGAGGGGTTCTCTTACCCAGGAGTTATCTCGACCAAGGAAATCACAGATTTCATCCCTCTCCTTATACCAATGGAAAGCACAAATTGAATTTGTTGGATAGCCTAGCTCTGTCTCTGGATTCAGTAGACCTGAGTTAAAAATCCTGATTCTTATGCATAATACCTGTACAAATTTGAACAATCCACTCTACCTCCTCTGGAACTCAGTTTCCTTTTCTGCAAAACAAGAAGAATGTACTAGATAACCTTTGAGGTAATTTCCAGTTCTGGAGTCTATAATCCCATTATCTTATATCCTTTCCAAAATCCCAGCCTTGATTAATATTACTTTATGAGAGATGAGCTCAGAAATCCAAGCATCAAAATAAAAACAGAATTCAAAGTACTTCAGAGGGCTCAGAATCATGGAAAAGGTAATCTCCATGATGATGGGTTTGCCTCTTTCCTTGACTCCCTTTGTATATGGAACGCTACTTCCATTCTCTCTGCATCAACTTTCATCTAAAAAATTAGAAACAAAGTTGATCTCCCTTCTGAAGGGTCAGGAAGATTAAGCTCATCTTATATTATTTTTAGGAAAAAAAATTATATGCATATATAAAATTATATACATATACATATTATGTTATATACATATATACATGTATATACATATACATATACACATGTATATGTATATGTATATACATACATATTCATCGGGCTAATAGTGAGCATTTGTGTACTTTAAAGAGGAACTATAGTTTAGAGATATTCAATAATAATAATAAGAAGTAAGACATATTTGTAAATTTCTTTTTTTTTTCAAAACAAAAAACTGAATCTAACAAAGTGAGTATTTGTATACTTTAAAGGGGAAATATAGTTCAGAGATATTTAATAATAATAATAATAAGGAATAAGGCATATTTATGAATTTCTTTTTTGTCAAAACAAAAAACTGAATCTAAAAGAGTAAGCATTTGTGAACTTTAAAGAGGAAATATAGTTCAGAGATATTCAATAATAATAATAAGGAATAAAGCATATTTGTGAATTTCCTTTTTTGTAAAAACAAAATGAATCTAACAAAGTGAGTATTTGTATACTTTAAAAGGGAAATATAGTTCAGAATATTCAATAATGATAATAATAAGAAATAAGACATATTTGTGAATTTCCTTTTTTGTCAAAACAAAAAACTCAATCTAACAAAGTGAGTATTTGTATACTTTAAAGGGGAAAAATAGCTCAGAGATATTCAATAATGATAATAATAAGGAATAAGACATATTTATGAATTTCTTTTTTGTCAAATATGAAAAAAACACTAGTTCCTTTTACAGAGACTTTGGAAAGCTATGACAAGTCAAACAAAAATATGAAAAGATCTAGGTTTCTGGATAGAAACAGCACAAGTGACTTTAGGGTACAAAGCTGTCTGTCATTTCATGTAATGACCAGTCAATAAGTGGGCAGGAATGGTCAAATGGAACATTTAGTCTTGATGCCTGGAAAGCACTTCCACCCCAATAAGAGCTGGCCTGCTGGGGAGTGGAAAGCTTAAGGAAGTGATGGACTCCTCCTGACTGGAGGCTGAGGCTGGAAGGGCACCTCAGTGGATAGAGAGCTGGGCCTAGAGTCAGAAAAACCTGAGTTCAAATTCATCCTCAGACATTTACTAGCTAAGTGACTTTGGGCTAGTCATTTAAGCTTATTTGCCCTAATCCACTGCAGAAGGAAATGGCAAACACTTCAGCATCTTTGTCAAGAAGAATAGTTCATTCTAGTTGTGTGACCCTAGGCAAGTCACTTAACCCCAATTGCCTTAGCAAAAAGAAGAAGAAGAAGAAGAAGAAGAAGAAGAAGAAGAAGAAGAAGAAGAAGAAGAAGAAGAAGAAGAAGAAGAAGAAGAAGAAGAAGAAGAAGAAGAAGAAGAAGAAGAAGAAAAGAAGAAGAAAAGAAGAAGAAGAAGAAGAAAAGAAGAAGAAGAAAAGAAGAAGAAGAAGAAAAGAAGAAGAAGAAGAAAAGAAAAAGAAGAAGAAGAAAAGAAGAAGAAGAAGAAGAAGAAAAGAAGAAGAAGAAAAGAAGAAGAAGAAGAAGAAGAAGAAGAAAAGAAGAAGAAAAAAAAAAAAAGAAGAAGAAGAAGAAGAAGAAGAAGAAGAAGAAGAAGAAGAAGAAGAAGAGCAGCAGGAGCAGGAGGAGGAGGAAGAAGAAGACACAAATGAACAATAGTACTCTCCTCCTCAAATAGCTTCTATTTCATTTAGTAAATACAATATCAATCAATCAATTGAAGCATTTATTGATCTATCCCTGCCCTCATGTAGCTTATACTTTCCTAGGGGTAAAGAACATGTACACTGATAAATAAATGAAATGCATAGAAAGTGATTTCTAGAGGAAGAAGACACAGACAACTGGAGAGATGGCATTTGGGGGGTACTGGCCTTCAGGCTCCCCCCAGGTCATCCTTCTTTCACATTATTTCTTTTTCATAGCTTGGGAAAGTCAGGCTGAGACCTGAGGCTTTCAGACAATTCTGAAATATGTAGCTGAGTCTTCTTTCCCTTCTGGTTCCCATCACCAACTGACACCAGACGGGACCATCTGTTGTGGGAAATGCTATTTCTGTGGTATTTGGGGTATCCATGTCAGGACGGACCTCCCGGCCATGTGGGCTGCTTTGAAGATGGGTCTGGGGATGCACTGATCTTTTGGAACTCAGCCTGGATCTCAGGAGGCCCTTCCTGGCTGGGTTGGAACACCCCAGCTCGATGATGTTCCCGTCCCAAATGGAAGGGGTCTCTCCATAGTGTTCCGTCCATCTCAGGTCCGGGATGGTAGCCCGGCCAACAGGGGATACGGCAATTCCTCAACTTTGGTGTGAGAATGAATCTACCCTCGGTATCTCAGGAAACACGAGGGCCAATCTGATCCTGAGCACAGGGGCAGAGAAATCCATCTTCCACCCTCTTGTCAACACTCTCCCTCCTCTGTCTTGTTAAGGCTGGTGTCTCACTGTGCACGCCAATTACTGCTAGCATTCTTCTTCCTTCCCTCCACTCTCGGCCGCAGCCATTTTGCTCAGTGTCTGAAGCCCACAGCTTCCCTCTCCAAACAGACTCTATTTGGGAAGAGTCTGTCCTTGAAAAATTTTTCGCTATTAAAGACTGGAGAAACTCAGAAATTCCTTACAGGACTGGCCACACTGGGAAAAGACAGACAGTATCTCTGCCCATTTGTAGCCTGGTTCGTCTTGGCCCTCATCTTACCTCTATCTCTCTGTCTCTATCTCTGATTCGCTCTGTTTTTCTGTCTCCACTGTGGCTCCCCCTTGTCTATCCTACTCCCTCTATAGGTTGTTTTATTTTTCTTTTAAAACTATATTTCTGATACCCTTGTTTTGTTCTTTTTAATTTTACATCTTAAACATTTCTGACTATACCCTCTCCTTATTATCAATGAGCCCTCCCTTCTAACAAAAAAAAAAAAAAAACAGTTTAAATAATTAAACAGAATTCCACATGCAAAAGCCATGAGGATGAATCCATCTGATGATGGATTCAACATCTCACACCCATATTCACCCACCTCTCCCAGAAGGAGAGGGGACATTTCTTTCTCTCCTTTCTGGATCCAAGATTGGGCAGCTTGATTATTTAGCCTTTGTCTTCATCTTAATTTGCTTTTCATTTATTGATCAACAAGCATTCATATGCCCAGGCCATTGTAATATCTCTCTCCCTCAAGTCTCTCCTTTTTCCAGTCCACTCCCCATTCAGTTGTCAAATAGATCTGTCACTAAAATATTTCTCTCTCTTTGTCTCTGTTTCTCTATCTCTTTCTCTCTTTGTGTGTATCTCTATGTCTATCTTTGTCTCTGTGTTTCACTTTGTCTCTGTCTCTTTTTCCCTCCCTTTCTTTCTCTCTGTCACTGGCTTTTTCTATCTCTGCCTCTCTGTGTCTCTCTTCCTTTCTTTCTCCACTTCTCTCTGTCTGCCTCGTTCTTTGTCTGTCTCTCTCTCTCTCTCTCTCTCTCTCTCTCTCTCTCTCTCTCTCTCTCTCTCTCTTACTCTCTCTCTCTCTCTCTCTCTCTCTCTGTCTCTCTCTCTCTGTCTCTCTCTCTCTATCTCTCTCTCTGTCTCTCTCTCTGTCTCTCTCTCTGTGTCTCTCTTCCTTTCTTTCTCCACTTCTCTCTGTCTGCCTCGTTCTTTGTCTGTCTCTCTCTCTCTCTCTCTTTCTCTCTCTCTCTCTCTCTCTCTCTCTCTCTCTCTGTCTCTCTCTCTCTGTCTCTCTCTCTGTCTCTCTCTGTCTCTCTCTCTGTCTCTGTCTCTCTCTGTCTCTCTCTCTCTATCTCTCTCTCTGTCTCTCTCTCTGTCTCTCTCTCTGTGTCTCTCTTCTTTTCTTTCTCCACTTCTCTCTGTTTGTCTGCCTCGTTCTCTGTGTGTCTTTCTCTCTCTCTCTCTCTCTCTCTCTCTCTCTCTCTTCTCTCTCTCTCTCTCTCTCTCTCTCTCTCTCTCTGTCTCTCTCTCTCTGTCTCTCTCTCTGTCTCTCTCTGTCTCTCTCTGTCTCTCTCTCTGTCTCTCTCTCTGTCTCTCTGTCTGTCTCTCTCTCTCTGTGTGTGTCTCTCTTCTTTTCTTTCTCCACTTCTCTCTGTTTGTCTGCCTCATTCTCTGTGTGTCTTTCTCTCTCTCTCTCTCTCTCTCTCTCTCTCTCTCTCTCTCTCTCTCTCTCTCTCTCTGTCTCTCTGTCTCTCTTTCTCTCTCTGTCTTTCTCTCTGTCTTTCTCTCTCTCTCTCTCTCTCTCTCTCTCTCTCTCTCTCTCTCTCTCTCTCTCTCTCTCTCTCTCTCTCTCTCTCTCATTCTCTCTCTAGTTCCTTTCCTCTGAGATTATCCCCAATTTTTCCTTGCATATAGCTCATATGGGAAGATTTGTTTGCAGGTTTTCTTGGTTTTCCCTTTCCCCTTTTTTTGTATCTTCAGTTCTTAGCACAGTGCCCAGAATATAGTAGGCTCTTAAAATGCTTATTGACTTGACTTGAACTCCTTTGTACCATCATGCACTGGGTGAGACTATTATTACTGCTGTCATTGGGGGCATGTTTCACTTGCTTACCTTTCTCTGCGTAAGTTCTATCCCATCTTTCCGATAGCACAATAACAAAATATGACCTTCAATAACCAGTTTTCCCACCATGTCCCAGCTGATGAACTTTAGCTTTGTTTTCAGTCCTCTACAATTCTCTATGTGTTTTTAATGCTATCAAATAATGCTCTCAAATCTTCCTCAGACTTTGGTATCCATGGACCCTTCTCTCTTTCTTTGTCCAACCCAGAAGAGCCCGACGGGCTCTTCATACCTTCCATTTCCTAGTTAACGGGTCACTTTTTGTCGTGCTGTCAGCCGATGGGTGCTGAAGCTGGCTGTTAACCTGGGCCATTTATCTTTGTCAGCTGCTGCCTAGGAAGAACTGGGGAGACTCAGGTGAAAGCTAATTATCTCTGTTTCTGTTCTTACTGTAGATTTTTTTTGTGATCAGTTTTCACGTTTGCAGTGTAGGGAGCCCCTGTCCTGATGCAATCTTGCCATTTGCTAAGTTGCATCCCACTTTGGAGTGAATTCACCCAGGCAGAGCTAGGCCATGGTTGGTGAGTGTGTCCTGTTCTTGGGGGTGCCATAGGCTGCATTTGTGCTCCTGTGTTCCCTTCTTCCCTGATTCCCCCCCCCTCAAAAATAGCAAAGTTCCTTCGGTTACCATTTTCATTAAATCTCCATTGTCTCCTGCCCCATCCATGTGGCATACAGCCCATTTGTTAGCCAGCAGGGGAACACCATGACCTTCAGTCATCATAAATGCATATTTAATAACTATTTTCTTTTCCAAGAAAACACACCACTCCTTCAGAAGTTCAGAAACGTGCAGCGTTCTTTAGCGGATGATGAGAAGTTAATAAAATTGGGATTTTGTACAACGCCGGCCCTCTGACATCTTAATCTTTATTAAAGAGACTTAAACTGCCTGGGAGCTGTGGGTGCCGCCTAGCACAGCCAGACGTCAGAAACTCTGGTAAAAAGCAGTCCAACCAAAGGCAGCTTAAACAATCCCTCCTAATCCATCAGCCAGAGAGAATGGCTGCCGGAAGCAGCTGTTTACCATGCATCCATCATGCTTACCTAAGCAAATTCTAATTAATTAAGCTCTCCGTTCCATCGTCCCAAAGAGGCCGATTTTCTACAGCAATAACAGCAGAAAAAAATTGTTTGCCCTTAAAAATGAAAGGAAAAAAAACCTTTTTTGATGATCTAGTTGACTACCTTATCAGCCCAAACCACCTTTTGTTGGTCATCTAGTTGACTCCTTTATCTGACATGATGATCAGGGAAATTATCAGTTACATTTCCAGTCCACTAAACAGCATGAGTACCTTCATATTTTCCAATTCTGATGTCTTTATAGACTTCAAATACCGGCTAGTTTTTTGAATTGATCGCATTTGTCAAATGAAAATTTACTCTTCTATAAAATGCATCTTTTCAGGACTAATGTCTAAATTTTCTGAAAATTGAGGATTAATTCTTTGCTCTTTGATTTTTTTAAAAAACATCTAAAGGTATTCAGAAAACTAGCAAGCAAAAAATGTCAACAGAATAAAAACTGATTATTCAAACGTAGGGATTTCTTCTTTCCCCAACAAATCCAGACCATAAACAAATAGTATTCACTTTTTTCTCTCTTTCTCTACATCTGAGTGGTCCTCTCTCTGTCTGAGTGGTCCTCTCTCCTGATTCCCTAAGTTAAAAGATGATAGTGAAAGACTTCTTCTTGTCTTTGCCTTTTTCCTTTATAACATCCTCTTCATACTCTTAATGTAAGAACCCATCAATCAATCAAATAAGCATTTATTAAACACCTACTGGATTCCAGGCACCTACTGTGTTAGGGAGTGGGGATTAAATGATGCAGTGTTGGCTCTGCATGATGTCTCCCTTGTCTTAGTCTTGACTATATTCCATGTTGCATTTCATATCAATTCCCCCCCAAAAGCTTTCCGAAAGCAAAGTTCCTATGGGGTTACATAATACAGATAATATAAATATTCCCCATAGAACGTTTAAATAAAGTCCTGCATTCTGGAAAGCTGTTATCTTGGGGCCCTTGTAGAAAACAGCATTGATCCAACTGGCCTTTTACAGTCAAACACAAATGAACAATTCATTGTGCATGTCGCTCTGTGCAGGTGTCCAGAACAGGAACAAATACAAGAGCGTGTGTGTTGAAGTCAAGGTACATGGATGTCCCCATGGAACGAACCTACTATCTGAGGGTATGCAGGAGTGTATGTGCATGTGTGAGAGTGTGTTCGTCATGTGCTAATCCACTGAGGGAAAGGAGAAGGGTAGAGTCTTTGTCAGGATCCAAGCAATTAGGATAATTAAAAAAGAAAGCTTATTGGGTAAACATGCTCTCAGATTGTGACCCCTTAATTAATGGACTACAGGGAGAAATTACAGCAGTGGCAAGATAATTAACACATGCATTTAAAAGAGACCGGTTAGACAAGGGTATTATAGGATAGTAAGACAGAGAAAATTGAATCAGGAAAGAGCTAGAGAGGAATACAGAGCTAAATTAGGGACGGCACTTTGATATAATTTGGGGGAAGAAGGGGAAATAGAGATTAGGTGAATTTTGTTATCATATCTAGGTAGCCGGTAGAGAGCCTTTTCCCTATTTCTCTTATTTGTGCAAAGATTAGGAATGGGTTAGGAATGCCAGAAGTTTCTCCATTATCCATATTTCCCCTTTCCTAGCCTGCCCAGTTCTTTATTATCCTCTGACCCCATTGGAGTCCGAGAACCTCTTTTGGCTATGAGGGAATCTGAGAATGTCCGAGCTGAAAGGGACCTTAGTGATCATTTATGGGAGCTGGCACCCTGAATGCTCTAAAAGTATCACATACATGTCTCCATTAATATAGGTAATAAAATTATTATCTAAGCCAACTTTTGTTTAACATCTGAGATTACACAAAATTTTTTATGAAAAAAAAAAAACAACTAAAATTTGCAGAATGCTTTAATTTCATTTTTAAGTTCTCAATAGTATTTTATGTGTCCAAACACACATATGTGCAGATAGTTTTCAACATTCATTTTTGTAAGACTTGTGTTTTAATTGTTTCTCCTTCTCTCTCTCTCCTCCCTCAGACAGCAAGCAATCTGATATAGGTTAAAAATAGTCCTTTTAAACTAATTTGTACTTTCATGTTGTGCTTTAATTTCTTAAAAAAAAAAAAACTAACAACTAACTTTTTGCAAAATCTTTGACATTTTTTAATTTCATTTGAGCCTCATCTGAGAAAGAGATTCTATGGATATTAGATATAAAAAAGTGAGATTCAGAAAAAAAGTCTATTTAGGCCATATACCTAGAAAGAAGCAGAATCCAGATCTTCAAAGTCAAGGTCAGCTCTTCTAACCATGATCTTTCATAAATGTTTGTTCAACAAATCTAAAAGAAAGAAAAGAAAAGCTAAATACTGACAACTCAGATTTCCAATATAGAATGGCATCTGGGTTTTAGACTTTCATAAATATCAAATATTAAAGCTAGAAAAGACCTAAGAGACCATCTCAAACAACCCTCCCTGCCCCTGGCCACACAAAGAAAGCTCCAGGAAGATTCAGATCCTCTTCTCTATCACTGGACTAGTGATATTCTTTCCACAGTTGAACAGAGTAATTTGCTTGCATGAGAACAGGCAGAGCTGGGATTTGAATCTGGGTCCCCTGACTATAAATGAAACACTCTTTCTACTTTGACAAATTACCTTCCTTCTCTGCTCCCCCATTTCCTCCCTTTTTAAGTATGGGAGTAGGGGTTTGAGATCAAATAATCTTTAATTTCTTTCTTAAAGAATTAGTGTCCTGGTTCTAAGTCTTATGTAAGCAAATCAGGAGAAAAATAATCCAGCATCAAGGTTGGATCCCAAATTCTTTTTAAAAAAAATACTCATTAGAAAATGAATATATTTAAATGATATTATTCCCTCCCTCCTTCCCCATGTCCAGAATTAAAAACCTAAATTCTTCTGCCATTTAATTTTGAAGCTTAGTTGAAAATCTTTACAAAATACTTAAGCCTACCTTGAAAAACAGAGCAGAATATACAAGTCTTTTTTATTGTCACAGCAATGGACCTCACCAGCAATCCTGCCCCTGGAGAGACCCTACCCAGCTCTGCAAAGGGCCTCTAGCAGACCCTTGGGTTGTGATTGGATTTCTTAATGGAATGAACATTAGAATCTAGCTGAGCCCCAGAGGTGTTGTAAAGTAGAGGGGACAGACAAGGGGAAACATTGGGTTAAAAAATTCACTTTTTCCTAGGTTATCCATCAGCTCCAAATCAAACCTCCCTCTGGAAAAAAGGGCAGGGGTGGTATGAAAACAATATTAGAACTTCAGATTTGGAAGGGGCTTTAGAGATCATTCTAGCAGGGCCTATCAGTTTATAAAGGGGGAAACTGAGGTCCCTGAAAAGTCTCCTTTGACTAAGATCACATAGTCTACTAATGATCAAATTTATAAAAGAAATACTTAAGGCAGAGAGATGAGGGATACAGTCAGAGATTTAGAGCTGAAATGAACCTCAAGGTCCAAAGTTTTAATTTTACAAATTAGGAAACTGAGGTCCAGGAAGATTTGTGTCTTCCTCAAGATCATATAATAGAAAACTTCAAAAGCAGGATAAAATCCTTCTCTGAACCCGGGGCTAATGTTCTTTTAGTGTATTAGAAAGAATACACTGCAGTGTGCTGGAAGGCAGGAAGAAAGAGCTACATTTAAATTCTGACAGTCATTTATAACTAGTAGGACTTTGGGCAAGTCACTCCCCTCCCTGAAAATCCATATAGTTCTTTCTGCAATTAAAAATTTGAAGGCTAAAATAAGATAAAATCAAAATAAAACTAAATAAGATAAAACTAAATAAAATACAGTGAAATGAAGTATATCAAAATAAATTAAGATTAAAAAAAAAGATCTCTTAGATATTTTTCCATTCTAAATTTTATGGTGTTTTTCTACTGTAATGTCCACTTAGGTACTTGTATTTATTAGCACTTTTCATTGGTTTTCTCAATATTCCAAAGCTGTCATATGTTAGACCAAACGGGCAGGCTTCCTAGATGTGCTCCTGCCCTGGGCTCAGACAGAAAGCTACAGGAAGACCCTTCTCTATCACTGGATCAATGATACTAGACTTTCGGTCCAAGACTTTCCAAGTCTACAATTCTCCCAGGGGAACCTTGTGCTACAATGAAAGGTGACGAGATGCTTTTTGACAATCACAGAACAAGTCACTCCACACTGAGTGCCATAAAAATGTATTAAGTGCCTACTGTGTGCTAGACCCTGGACTTGGTGCTGGAGAGATCAAGATAAAAACAAGATAATCCTTGACTTTGCTATTTGTGACTCTGAGGGAGTAACTTGACATCTCTGAGTTGTTTTCTTCTCTGTAAAATGGATATGATAACAACCTTCGTAGAGTTCTAGAAATGGGAGCCATTTTTGTTGCGATTGACTTTTGGGAAGGGACTAAAAGTTTGTTTCTGTTGGGAAGCTCCAGGGTGAAAATACCCTCCCCAAAGCTTTGCTGTAACTTGGAGGGTTATCTGGGAGAGGATGGGATCTGTCCAATCTCTAGCAGCCAGTATGTGTTAGCAGCTAAATTTGAACCCAGTTTTCTGTTTCCACGGTTGAGTGGCTATCCATTGTACCATGCTGGCTCAAATGAATAATCATAATAATAACTAATAATAGCTAGCATTTATATAATACTTACTGTGTGCCAGGCACTGTGCTAAGCACTTTACAATTATGATCTCATTTGATAATAACTATAATTATAATAATACAATGATAGTAAACAAACTTTTAAAATAACAACCATAATTATAATATCTGACATTTATATAGTCTTTCAAAGTTAAATAACACTTTGCTCTTTGAGGTCCAAACTAGGGAGGTTTTTCCGAGTAGAGACTATACATCAACACAACAAACACAAAATGAAAATGGGTTATTAGTTAAAACCTGTGCATTTTACTCTCTGTTTGTTGAATCATTTCTCTTCATTTAGCTTGAGAGTTGGAAGTCAACTTGTCAAACCTCATTAGGCCCAAGTACACAATTGGCATTTAATATATGTTTGTTGGTTTCAACAAATAAACTTAACTGTGTGCTAGGGATTCAAAAGAAAAATAAATAGTTCATATCTTCAAAAAGCTTGCATCTACACAAGTTACATATAGAATAAATACTAAATACATTAAAAAAAACAATATCAGGGGAGGAAAATGTAAATAATAACTAGATGGATCAAGAATGTGCTTTTGTTGGAGGTGGTCCTTGAGCTGAGTTTTGAAAGGAACTCCAAAGGACAGAGATGAAGAAGGAAAGTAATGTTTAAAAATGAGGGTCAACCTTGCAAAGGCATGGATGTTAGAGATGGAATGTGGTTCAGTGAGTAAACATGTGGTTGGCTGGCTGAATTCTTGATGGGGAGTAATATATTATCAGTCCAGAAAGGTGGATTGGGCCAGATTGGGAAGGGTTTTAAATCCAAACAAAGGAACTAATATTTTATCCTAGAGACAATAAGAGGTTGTTGAAGCTTCTGCAGCAGTATAATAAAGTGGTCATATCTACCCTTTATCACTTTAGCATCTAAGTGGAGGATAGAGGGAAGAGGAGAGGGATTAGAGGCCATTACAACAGTATAGGTGAGAGAGGAGGATTTAAATCAAGATGGCGGCCATGGAAGTTGAGAGAAAAGGTAGATGTTGTCAAGATAGAACTAGTTCTGGCAACAGATTGGCTTGATAATATCCTTCCCTCCCCATCTTCCCAGCTTTCCAACAACCTTTTAGGAATATCCTTGTTCTGCTCTTGCCTCTAGAAAAAACACCAGATGTGCTTGTGTTTCAATAAGCAATCAATCGATAACATTTCTGAAACCTTCTATGTATGTTGTTGCATCCCTTAGGATGCTAGGGCTAGGACTGCCTTGTTTGTTTATTTTGGGGCAGCCAGGTGGTACTGTGGATAGAAAGTCAGGTCTGAAGTCAAGAAGACTTATCTTGGCAAATTCAAATAATGTCTTAGACACTAGGTATATGATCCTGGGCAAGTCATTTCACCCTTTCTTCCTCGGTTTCCTCATCCTTTGGAAAAGGAAATGGCAAACCACTCCAGTATCTTTGCCAAGAAAACATCAAATGAGGTCATGAAGAATCAGACATAACTGAAAAGTGACAGCAAAAGTTCCTGTTCTTTAGTACACATATTAAGTGCCTAATAAATGCTTTTAAATTTACTTACCATTTTTGGGGGATTTCAAAGAACTCTATAGATATGAACTAATTTAAACCACAGCAAACTTAGTTATCACAGGCATTATTATGCCCATTTAACAGATGAAGCCTCTGAGACTCAATGCAATTAAATAATTTGTTCAGATCCTACAGTTAATTAGTCACTGGGAATGAAATGTCAATGTACTTGCCATGCAACAGAACATCTTCCCAGTTCATTTCAACAGCCCAGGATGAGGATGGTAAGAATGATATTGAAAATGGCCATAGTAGCTAACATCCATAACCTTTTTAGGTTGAGAAAATATTTTATTTTATTCTATGTTGCAATAGACCTGGAAGTTGGTACTATTTATTATCTTCATTTCAAATTGAGAAAAAAATATAAAATCATTTTACATTGAGGAAATTTTACATGTATACATCCCCTTTGAGGAAATTGAGGTAAATCAAGGTTAAAGGGCTCACTCTGCATCTCAGGGCTAGTAAGTATCCGAAGCCAGATTTGAACTTTAGTCTCCCTGACTTGAAATCCAGCAATCTATCCACCGTAGGAAGATTTGTATTTACAAAGGGTTAATGCATACATAGGGTCTCTTGGGATTGATACAGTTTGTTGCCCATTCTGCCTCAGTCCACCAAGCTTAGAGCAAACAAGAGGAAACACAGAGAAGAAGGACTGAAGCATTTCTAAGGAAACACAGAGTGCAGAGGAATATAGACTATGGTGCAGTAAACAAGCTTATTTTTGCTTCTTTACAGAGAAGGGACCAAAGGGATTTTCAGAAAGGCATCCTTCCTGTTTCCTTACACACACACACACACACACACACACACACACACACACACACACATGCTGAATATCTATCAAGTCCACAAAATGCACATAATTCTATTAGATCTCTGCCAGAATTAGCAAAATCTGAATTTAGAACAAAACACCCCCCTTCAAAAAAAAAAAAAAAACATACTCATAATGTGTCATCAAAGGGCCCTCTTTGATGACATTCTAGCCCTGCTCACAAAGCACCAGTTTGTTGCCCCCCCTGTTATGCACTAGTCTTGGGCATCGTTTTATTGTCTAATTATTATTTTTTTTACTTCTTGTCTCTTCCATGGACTGGAGAGAAAACCACATGATAAATATGTACTCAGAATTGTAATGATGCAGAGGGAAAATAGACAGGGATCCAAACCTTTGAGCAGACAAGAAGCTGCAGGCAGAATCTCTGGATTTCTCACTTCTCCTGAAGGATACCCAGCATCTTTGGTACCTACTGTCTTCTGAGCCAAATCCTCATGGCTTTGAACTCCATTTAAATTTTCCATTTAAAAGACTGAGCCAGGCCATTGAGAAGGGAGATTTAGATTGTGTGGGAGATTAAGTGAAAGGAGAGAGAGAGAGAGAGAGAGAGAGAGAGAGAGAGAGAGAGAGAGAGAGAGAGAGAGAGAGAGAGAGAGCAATCTCTGCCTTTATCTTGGGAGAATCCCAGAATGTCAAGGGTGGAAGGGATATAACCCATCCTATACCTGGAACCCACAGCCTCTGTACCTCATTCCAAGAAGTAGCCATCCAGCCTCCATTTGAAAATCTCCAGCAAAGAGCAAACAGCCCCCAGTTTCTCTTAGATTTTTAGAATATCTCTAAGTGCTCGGAAGATTTTCCTAGCATCAAAGATAATATACCTCCTTACGAACTTTGGCTTATATCCTTTAGGGCCAAAGAGAGTAAATCTAATCTTTCTTCCACTCATCAGCCCTACAGACACCAGAGATGACTCTCCTTTCCCCACCCTGAATTTTCTCTTCCCCCCTTTCCTTTTATTGATTCCCATGCACTATGTCCTATCTCTCAGTCTTAGATCTAAAATCTCTTCTTGGTATTTCTATTGTAGTTTTCAACCTTTTGCTAAGAAATCAGGGGGAAATGAGTGGGCTTTCTAGTTAGAATTACTTTCACTGGGGACTATCTCTCTCTCTCTCTCTCTCTCTCTCTCTCTCTCTCTCTCTCTCTCTCACACACACACACACACACACACACACACACACACACACATACACACAATGACTTTCTAAAGTGTACATAATCCTTGATGAACAAAAGATGCTCATCCTGGGCTTGAGTTATATTTTTTTCTCTAAATTTCCCCTTTCTTCTCTCATCCCTTATCCTTTTAAAAACCTGTCTAAATATATTCCTTTAGAATTTCAGTGTCTATGTCAGTCTCTATCCGAGCCATCTCCATCAATTGTTAAGTCCCCTTCCCCCAAACCTGCCCCCCTGAATTGGCATTTATTTTAATTACATCTCCCTGTTTGTGTGTTATTTTCCCCCAGTAGAATGTAGACTACTTGAGGTCAGGATCTTTTCCCCCTTAAATTTCTCTAACCTGTATGCCATTGCCTGGCACTTAGTAGGTACATGAAAACATTTAAATGGAGTTTAATTTGTGTGTATGCGCGCACGAACACGCATGTGCCTGTCTGTACGTGAGACAAACAGCCCTTCTTTAATAAATAAGAAAGATCTGTACAGGGGGTGGGGGAAGGAGGGAAATAGAAGAAGGGAAAGAGAGGGGGGGTGAAGAATAGATTTTGATTAATGAATGTGGATCCAAATTTTTAACTAATTGAGTACATTAAATAGAATATCCTTTAAAGAATGAACCTAATACCAGACACTTTTCAAAGCTTCTTTAATAAAACTTGTATTTAGGATTGGACCATAATGGCTAGCCTTGCTTGCCAAAACCTGACGACTTAGCAGGTGACTTTCATCAAGGATATCTGAAATGGTACCTAAATGAATTAGCAATAAAATGGACTTAGGCTTAGCAGTGGGAGCTCTCCATTAATCTTGGGTTAATCACTGGAGAGATGCCATTCACTTCCTTAAGAAGTCACATTTTTCTCCCCTTGCTGGCGACCAGATTTCATAAAGTAACATATTTCTAATGAAAGGTCTCTGCTTGAATTAAAAAACCCTGAAGGTTTATGCAGATTTTACGTTTGATTACTGCTGGCATGGGCTCTTAGCAGTCTCCGGAAGGAAGGTCCATACTGAAAGAGCCCCAGCGTGCAATTCATAATATTCTTTGGAATAAAATAGTGCATTTGTACTTAGTGGCTTTAATCAGCTCTGACTTTTGATAGTCAAACAATAGCTAATTACAGTAACACCTGCCTTCCAAGTCCTGTCATGTGGGGTCTTGCCAGAGAGAGGCCTTGTATCTTAGCTGTGTGATTATTATAGTCTCTCCGTGGCACATAAGAACAAGAACTGACATTCGGCAAGTTTGGTGGCCATTAGCAATGGTTAATTTCGTTTTCTCCTGTCACATCCCGAACTTCTCCATTGCATTCTCTGCTCTCTGGATGCTGGAGGTGGAGGTGGAGAGGCTCCGGGAGAATGATGGCAGTAGGTGGGAACTCGGGGCGGAGGGGAGGCGGGGAGAGGTTTAGGGGTGTTCTGGACTGGAGCGATTTCATTCTCAGTGGAAAAATCGGATGCACCCGCATATCCTTACACTGTGAATTTGAGATCCATAAATCGGACACACTCAGATATCCTTACCCTGAGAAGTTGGGATCTATAAATTGGATGCATTCAGATATTCTTACCCTGAGAATTTGGGATCCATAAATTGGATGCACTCAGATATCCTTACCCTGTGAATTTAAGATCCACAAATCAGATACACCCAGATATCCTTACACTGTGAATTTGGGATCCTAAATTAGATGCACTCAGATATCCTTCCCCTGAGAATTTGGGATCCATAAATTGAATGCACCCAGATATCCTTACACTGAAAATTTGGGATCCATAAATTGGATGCACCCAGATATCCTTACCTTGAGAATTTGGGGTCCATAAATTGGATGCACTCAGATATCCTTACCCTGTGAATTTAAGATCCACAAATCAGATGCACTCAGATATCCTTACCCTGTGAATTTAAGATCCACAAATCAGATGCACCCAGATATCCTTACACTGTGAATTTGGGATCCTAAATTGGATGCACCCAGATATCCTTACCTTGAGAATTTGGGATCCATAAATTGAATGCACCCAGATATTCTTACGCTGAAAATTTGGGATCCATAAATTGGATGCACCCAGATATCCTTACCTTGAGAATTTGGGATCCATAAATTGGATGCACTCAGATATCCTTACCCTGTGAATTTAAGATCCACAAATCAGATGCACTCAGATATCCTTACCCTGTGAATTTAAGATCCACAAATCAGATGCACTCAGATATCCTTACCCTGTGAATTTAAGATCCACAAATCAGATGCACTCAGATATCCTTACACTGTGAATTTGGGATCCATAAATTGGATGCACTCAGATATCCTTCCCCTGAGAATATGGAATCCATAAATTGAATGCACCCAGATATCCTTACGCTGAAAATTTGGGATCCATAAATTGGATGCACTCAGATATCCTTACCCTGAGAATTTAAAATCCATAAATCTAAGATCCATAAACCAGAGGCACCCAAATATCCTTACACTGTGAATTTAAGATTCATAAATTGGATGCACCCGGATAGCCTTACACTGAGAATTTGGGATCCACAAATCGGATGCACCCAGATAGCCTTACCCTGTGGATTTGGGATCCTAAATTGGATGCACTCAGATATCCTTCCCCTGAGAATTTGGGATCCATAAATTGGATGCACCCAGATAGCCTTACACTGAAAATTTGGGATCCATAAATTGTATGCACTCAGATATCCTTACCCTGAGAATTTAAAATCCATAAATCTAAGATCCATAAACCAGAGGCACCTAAATATCCTTACACTGTGAATTTAAGATTCATAAATTGGATGCACCCGGATAGCCTTACACTGAGAATTTGGGATCCACAAATCGGATGCACCCAGATAGCCTTATCCTGTGGATTTGGGATTCATAAATTGAATGCATCCAGATAGTCTTATACTGTGAATTTGAGATCCATAAATCAGATGCACCCAGATATCTTTACCCTGCGAATTTGGGATCCATAAATAGGACACACCCAGATATCCTTACCCTGCAAAATTAGGATCCATACATACTTAGTAAATGGGCCGATTTCTAAGAGATATTTGAAAATAAGCTCCAGACATTTAAGACCACACCATTTATAGACACTGGAGAGCAAATTGGAAGGACCCTGAGGCCAGAAGTTCCTTGGATCTGGGCCAGGACCAAACTGGCTTCCACAGGCGATGCAGGGCCAAGTCAATTTCATGTTCTTTAAGCATAGTATTATTTTCCAAAAAGGGGGGAAAAAAGAAAAACGCATCACTTCCACAAGGGGAACAAGGAGACCGGCCACAGTGGAAGTCATAAATTACTATCTCGTTTAAGTCTTTCTTTTCTCATTAATTTTGCCTTGCAAATAAGCCTGAGTTTCCAAGAATCCATTCAAGTGAGTAACATGGGTTTGTCGACTGTGGGTTTGACAGACCCTGTAACAAGTTCCTGGGAATTAATAACAGAGATGTAATGGAAAAGTGATCAGATGCTCTGTCCTTCAGGCATACAAAAAATTAGATAATGAAGGTAGAAGGAGAATTCTGAAAACACAGCAGTTTAAGCTCATCCCTTAGCTCTTAGCTCTGGCTACTTGTCCTTTCCACTAAAAGGAGACGGGGGCAGAGAGAATCACATGCAGGAAAAAGCTTAAATATTATCTGGATTCCCGAGATCTGTACAATTTGGAAATTATTCAGAGCCCAGTCAAGGCATCCGGAAGATTCTTTGGAGTACTCCTCTGGAGGCTCTCTTTTCACCCATTCAAGGTGAAAAAAGACCTCGGAGTCCACAAGAATCCACATCTAGAACCTCAGAGGCTTAGGCTAGCAAGGGGAGCTCTCCATGTGTACAGGTTGCATCATGGATGGAGAGCTAGAAGTAGAGCAGTGCTAGAGCCATCTTAGATAAATTCATGAGAAATGATTGTTAAATTTTCATTGCGGACAATCAACAAATACTATCAATTAGTATTTGATTTATTGTTTTGCTAATTGTTTAGACTTAAGAAAGCAAAAATGATGGGAAAAAATGTGGGGTTTTTTTTTTTAATGTCGATTAATCTTAAAAGTGCCTCATACATACTTCCTTCTTCCCTGCCCTCCAGAAAGCTGGTTGTTAAATAGCTACAGGTAGTAAGTAGTAGAGGTGAGATTAGAACCCATCTCCTTTGATGCAATGCCAGTGTCCTTATCTTATCCTCCTTACTCCTGGGGAAAGAATCCTGTGCCAGCCATGGAAATGATCACAGAACTCTCCTCTCAGGGAGGAAAGGAGCCAGAAACCAAGGCTGGAGGACAGGTCTCCATTTTCCTAAGAGCCCTTTACTAGAAAAACATTGTTCATGTTTTGAGGTTGTGGGGTCATAGGACCTGAGTTCAGATCCAGTCTCTATGTGTCTTTGGGCATGTGACTTAATCTCCCTACCTGTCAGTTTCTTCGATCATAAACTAAGGGGATTGGATGAGATGACCTCTGAACTTCTTTCTAGCTATGAAACTGGGATTTTGTGATAAAGAAATGTAATTCTGATGAGGAAGAAATAAAATTATAAAAAGCTTGTTCAATTATTTATCTAGTTCAATTCATTAAACATTAATGCTTCATATATTCTGTGTAAAACAAGGTGCTAGGCTAGAGATAATAGACATGGAGACAATAGGGATAATTGACTTCTAGGACCATGCATTCTGCTGAAGTTGGGTGCAGGAATGAACACAAGCAGGAATGTCCATGAGAATTCCAGTTGGAAGAAGAGGATCTTGGTGACTAAGGAACCTAGGAAAGATTTTTTTTTAGGGCTCAGCATATGGGCTGAACCTGGAGGGAGAAAAAGGAATTATACAGAATTGAGGATCAAGTGTATTCTACCATCAGAGATAGAATGTGGAATTTGGGGAGCTGTCCAGTTTGGCTAGAACCCAGAACATCTATGGGGCTCGTGTGTGATAAATCTAGCTTGAAATGCCAAGCTGAAGGATTTGTGCTTTATTCTAGGAATAGGGAGCCATAGAAGGATCTTGATGAGACAGTTGATATGGTTAGGCTGGGGTTTTAGGGAGATCTTGGCAGCCGTGTGTAGGAATGATTGGAGAGGGCAGAGGCGGGTGTCTGAGAGTATAAGTATGGGGATCCTGCAAATGCTCTCCCAGGAGAGGAGTGATAGTTACTTGCTAGGATGGTGGCTCTATGAGTAGGGAAAATGTGTATTTCACAGGAGAGGGATCCAGATTTGGAAAGTGTTCCTCTCAAATGCATGTGTGCAAGCCCATATTTGGGGATCTTCCATGGATGGCTCAGCTGGGGAAAGGGGTTGGATTATGGTCTCAGAGGTAATGTCCCAGGGCTACTTGCACCAGAGCCAAGATCCGGCTTCCTTTTGCTTGTGGTTGCATCTTGGGCAGATAAATTTGCCAGCAAAGGAGACCATCAGGTCCCTTTAATGCAGCGGGTGACACTCGCCCACATGGCCTCCATCTCTAGAGCGTCCTCCTGTTAACAAGTCCCCCCAAACCGGGCCTTGCCAAACCCTTAAGTGTAAAAGGCTTTGAGGAGGGCCGAAACCCCAACAACTCCGAAAGCTGTTTTCTGTTAAAGCCAGTATATTTTCCCTTCCAATTATGTCTGACTCAAACGTCCTATTGTGGAAGCCGCTTCCCCAAGAAAGGCCTGATTCATCCTGATTCATCCCCACCAGCACCAGGAGGAAAGCGGGAGCCTCACATGCAGGAGCTGAGCGGGCGCCGAGGCTCCGAGCAGCTGGCGTTCAGGGCCTCTCTGGCACGGCCCTGGTTGGGATGCTGTGAAGCCAGGCGATCGCAGTCACAGAATGTCAGCCTTGAAAGGAACCTCTGTGGCCGATGTCGTGTAGCCCGGATAGGAAGAGGAATTGCCATTAAAACACTTCGAGTTCGTCCATCTGGCTTTGGCTTAGAGAGCTCCTCCACTGGTACCAGAAACAGCCCTTCCATTTGCGGATGGTTTCATTTATTTGTCAGGCAGTTTTTCCTAAGTTCCAACTAAAATCTGCCTCTCCCCAGTTTCCAGTCATCACTCCTAGATCCCCTAGAGCCAACCTGCCTTTTCCCATAAGGCAGCATTTCAGGGACTTCAGAGATTGATCATCTCTCTCTCTCTCCCTGACCCTTCTCTTCTGTCCCCTTAGTGGGTTCCCTGGACTCAGTGCCCTTCCCTATCAAGGATGCTCTCTGCTGGGAGCTCCCCTTTATCCAAAGCCCTGGTGCCCAGAATGGAGCTGAGCCCTTCAGATGAGGTCTGATCAAGAGAGAGAATAAAGGGGCTGTTCCTCTCTAAGGGGAGCTTCCAATAAAGCTGGGCAAGGGCTGGTTTTGTGGAGACCTGTCAATACCATTAGGTATGAGCAGGCAGTCCATTAATTGTGGGACAAAGCCAAGTCGGCTGGCTCAACCCTGGCTCACCTTCGAGGGAAGAAAGAGAGCCATTATATGTTGCTTGGGACACGCCTGAACCCCACACTGTCTAGCAGAGCACGGAGCCCCCAAGGGTGCCTTCAGGGACTGTGGACCAAGAGCTGAGATGCTAATTGGGCTGGGGTAGAGAATGGGCAGCACAGCCTCCTTGTCCCCGGGCTCGTGCCCAAGCACCCAACCTTTGCTCCCTACTCATGTAATGCGAGAATTGAGGGGGTTCAAAGAATGGGCCTTCTTTCAGACTCCAGATCAGCGCCTCCCACTAGGGACCGGGGCTTGTGGGTTTCTGGTTACTCCCTAGTGGACCGAGCCCCCCTCCCGTCCCCCCATCGAAACCCTTCCTGCTGATCCTCAGGTTTTTATTGCTCCCACCTCTGTGCCTTCTCCACCCCCCTCCTCCATCCCAGCAATGCACCTGGGGCCTGTTTGATGAATGGAAAGAGAGTGCTCTCAGCATGAAAGGGTATCGATGTTAACGGGAGATCCCCAAGCTGCGTTCAAGTTCACCACTTAATATGCTATCTCTTTCCCCCTGCTCGGCTCTCTCTCCCCATCCTCCCATTTGTCATGTTAACCTCGAGTCCTGGCGGTCAGACACCGGCCTGAGATCAGTTACTGCGTTTGCCATATATGATCAGTCTGATTGATCATCGCCTCAGCCACAGGTGGGTAATAAGCCATTTGGAGAGACTCCCGCATTTCCCCGGGGATCCCACCAGCATGACAGGATTCTAAACCAGCCATTTGTCAAGCTGACTCCCCAGTGGCCAGGGAAGGCCGGCAGGCAGGCCGGTGTGCTGGTCACTGCATAGCCATGGGCCGGGGAGAGAGGGGGTAGGGCTGGCCTCCTTCTAGCAGGAGGAGGACGACGGGACAATCAAACCCGCTGTGGAAGGAGTGTGGGATTAATATGGTTCTGCTTGGTAGTGGATGGAAGGGGAAAAGAACTATGGATTCTGGAGGGATTGTGGGAAAACTTGCCAACAATGAGAATTCTCTCCAAATGGCAAGTGCTACTTCTGGGGGCATGGCATTCCCCCTAACTAGAGACTTCCAAACAAAGGTTATTGGGGGGTCATCAAAGGGATTCTTTCCCAGGCATTAGATGCTAGGAGTGTAGATTTAAATGGAAGACCCCTTCACTGAACCCAGAGAGATTAAGGAATCTGCTGGACATAATGGGTGCAGATCTGGGAGCCTGGGTCATTGGATGCCAAATGGTCGGGGTCTCTTCTGTGATTCCATGATATAGGAAAGGCAATTCCTCCCATAGTAATAGATGACTTTATATGTTCTTTTACATTTTTTACATGTCTGACTGATCATGACCCTATTTGGGGTTTTCTTGGCAAACATACTGGAATGGGTTGTTATTTCCTTCTCCCCAGCTCATTTAACAGATGAGGAAACTGAGGCAAATAGAGATTTTTTTTTTTTTATTTTAAGTGATCTGTCCAGGGTCATACAGCTGGTAGGTGTCAGAAGCTGGATTTGAACACAGATCCATTGCACCATTGAGCTGCTCCTCCAGGTGCTTAATAAATTCTTATTGCCTGAATTAGGTTAATTGGATAAGTGGGTTATTGATAGTTATTGAAATTTTAAAATTCATCATTCGTCACTTAACTTGGCAATGAGCCTCCAGCCTCGAAGGCACACAGAGTTCTTTGCCAAGCCTGTGTCCCAAGTCCTTTCATCTCCTGAGTCCTGATAGAACTCATTCTACATCACCATGACCTTCAAGTACCCCCACACACGGAGGCATCTAAGAGGACCCAGAAAGGAAGAATTAGTAAAAATTGTCTCTTACATTAAAGGATTCTTATTGATCCAAAGGAAATTAGCCTGAAGATTGGGTCATTCAGCCTAGAGACTTGCAGGAAATACAACAAAGCAGTCTAGGAACAGAAAAAGAGATTTGTGGGAATCTGAAATGCTGGAAGTTATCTTTGGTTTTGTTTGGGTTTTTTAAATCATTTTGCAAAGCTCAATTTTAAAAACCAAGTGCATCATCCAACTCTTCCTTGAGCATCTCTCCTTCAGGACCATCTCTTAAGCCAACTCCAAGTTCTTGGGTCACTCAGGAGCAGAACAAGGGGTCTTTGACCAGGGCAGAGAAAGCCGGGTTTTCTCTTCTTCTCATGACCATGTCCTTCTCCATGGACCATCTCTCCCAGAGTTGGGATAAAGAGATTTTCCTCTCTTGGGTCCACTACAGCATGATTCTCAGCCTGCGTAGCCTGGCCTCTGGAGACCTTCTGCTATTTGGGTGACAGGCAAGGTGCAAAATAAATGGCATTTATAGTGGAGGACCAATCCATCAAACCGGCATTGTTGGAAGAAAGGGAAAGGCAGCAGATTTTTTTTCTGCCTTTTCCCTTCCATCCAAATGTTTTCATCACTCACAGTTTTTATTAGCAAGCCTAGCACTGTTGGCATTTAAAGTCTCTCTCCATCGCACCAACATGAAACACATCCCCCAAACAACCACCGCTCGGCAGTAAACATGGCTCTCGCGGCCAGCTAATTCCTCCCCCGTCGATTCCGTTCCATAATCGTGCTGATAGGGCCCTGGGACAGAGTGGACAAGGGGCTGGACTTGGAGGGGTCAGGAAGAACTGAGTTCAAATGCTTCCCTCTGAGAGATTTGCTAGAGCCGTGACCCCTGGACATGAACCTCATCTGTAAAATGGGAATGATAACAATTCAATTCCAGTCCTCCAAGGCTCTTGAGACTTCCAAGTGTGATCATGTATGTAAAATGCTGTGTAAACTTAAAGATGATATATAAACGTCATGGCGATGGAAAGAACACTACAATTGGAGTCAGGGGTTGTTTAGTCATTTCCCTTTACCCCTTTTCGTGGCAAAAACACTATAAGGTGGTTATCCATTTCCTTCCCTAGCTAATTTTACAGATAAGGAAACTGAGGCAGAATTACCAAGGCTCATAGCCAGTAAGTGTCTGAGGCCAGATTTGAATACAAATTTGCTCTATCCACCTAGCTCAGTCAGAGGATCCAGATTCAAATCCTGCCTCTGATACTACTCTGTCTTTTGGAAAGTTATTGAACTTAATTAGATCTTAATTCCCTCATGTGCAAAATGAGAAAATTGCACTCGGTAATCTCTAATATTCCGTATGGTTCTAAAATATTATTTTTTATTTTAAAAGATCTTACTTTTATTAAGGTGCTTTAGTGTTCTTTTTAATTTAGCCTCCCTCTCCTCATCTATCCAATGAGCCATACCTTTTACAAAAATGTAAAAAAGAGAGAGAGAGAGAGAGAGAGAGAGAGAGAGAGAGAGAGAGAGAGAGAGAGAGACAGAGAGAGAGAGAGAGAGAGAGAGAGAGAGAGAGAGAGAGAGAGAGAGCGAGAGACAGAGAGAGAGAGAGAGAGAGAGAGAGAGAGAGAGAGAGAGAGAGAGAAATAGTTCTGCAAAATTAACCAAGACACTAACTTTGCTTGACAGAATATGTACCATGTCACATCCATAGTCCCCCGCTCCCACCTTTGCAATGCAAGGAAGTATATTTTCTCATGGTTTATTATCATTGTATAGCTTTTTATTTCATTTTCTTGCTTTTTTCCATTATGTATACTTGGTTCTGCTTACTTTATTCAATACCGACTCTTTTCAAAAAGGAGATAATATGGTTAAGACCTTGGATGACAATAAAATTGAAAGGCAGAAAGTCAAAGGTGAGATTTGAACCCAAGGCCTCTGTTGCCAAATCTAGGATTCTTTTCACTAAACCTTGATGTTTTATACATCCTGGGCGGCTCAGGAAATGACTTTCCTTTTCCAAAGAGCAATGAGGAAGCTCCCTCTTATCACGGGCACCCCCTTCCTGCCTTCATCAGGGCTCAAGTGGAGAGGCAGCAAAGGCTGAAATGTTTGCTACCCTGGCTCAGCTCCCTGAGCCATACCTGGATTTCCTGTATCTTTTAGACACTTACTGCTTAGAAAAACCAACCCACCTACTCTGTGGTGACGCAGGCTGAGGTCAGCCTCACGTCCCAGCTGGTTTTCTGGGGTAAATGTGGTCACATCAAAGCTGGAAGAAAAAAGAGCCCGGCATTCAGATGATGGGAGGCCCCAGCCTCGGAGAGCAGCAAAAACCTTGAGAGAAAGTGGGCCGCCCACCCCAAGCTCTGCAGAGGTGACATGGCCCTCACAAAGGAAAGGAAGGAAAATCTGGGAGGAGCGCCCGTCCCCCAAAAGGAGACACTGAAGCTTTGTCTGCTCACAGCCCAGCCCCGGGCAGCAGGCCTTCCACTCTGCCCAAGCCCCCTGGAAGGCCCGGCACCCAAAGGGGCTTTCTCAATTTGCTGGCTTGTTTATTTGCTCTCTAGCGTTGCCGGATTTCCTCCCTTGTTTTCTAGGTTTGAAGGGGAAAGAACAGAGAGGGAACGCAGAGTACTTAGCTGGGAAAAGATGTGATTTGTTAACTATTAATCAGAAACCAAGCTGGTTATGGGGATCACCTGAAGGAGAGGAGGGGGGAGAGAAGAGAAGGGAAGGGAGGAGAGAAAAGGAGATAGGAGGAAAGAAAAGGGAAGGAAGGAGAGTAGGGAGGGAAGAGGGAAGGAGAGGAGGGAGAGAAGAGGGAAGAAGAGGAGAGGAGATAGGAGGAAAGGAAAGGGAGGAGGAGAGGGGAGAGGACTCTCCCGCTCACAAATCAGGGCTTTGCTGCAGAAATGTAAGATTATATATATATATATATACAGAGAGAGAGACAGAGAGAGAGAGAGAGAGAGAGAGAGAGAGAGAGAGAGAGAGAGAGAGAGAGAGAGAGAGATCAGTACTCATCTATACTGCATTTATATATCTCCCCATTCAATGTGAGTGCCATGCTTACACATGCCTAGCCCCACATCTCCAGTTACCCCGGAACACACAAGCTGAGGTACAGATGACCCTGTATACGTGTGTGTGTGTTTGCACACCCAAGCATACTACATGCTCACACACACTCTCACACACACACACACACACACACACACACACACTCATTCTCACATTCACACACGCACATTTACACACTCATACTCTGACACACACATTTACACACTCTCACAACACACACACACACACACACACACACACACACACACACACACATACACTTGCTTCAAGCCAGCATTCTGCTGCGATTTTCAAAACCAAATCAAGAAAGCAAAAAACAATTCCTAGAAGTAGTTGGTGCTTCCTGCGAGCTGGTGATAAGGGTCTGTGGTGAAAGCTACAGGAATGGGGCTGTGCGGAAGTCCCACAATGCTTCTGGGTCCCCAGCAGAAAAGCAGGATCTCAACTGAAGAAGTTGGGGGGCACGAGGCTGGAGGGGGCTGGGAAAGCTGCACGGGGCCATTGATGAAGCCCAGGATAGGGAGCCGGTGGCTGTGGATCTTGGCCCAGCAGGAGCAGGATGGTGTGGGGACACTCTCAGGCAGAATAAAGCGAGGGTTGTGTGCTGTTGTGTATCTCACACAAAGGTTTTCTAAATCCAGAGGGAGGGGTTCTCTGTTCTCACCCCAGTAAGGATGCTTTAGTGGAAAGAGTCTTGGACTTACAGTCAGGAGGGATCTAGATTTGAATTCTTGCCTCCAACATGGGCTGAGTGATCGTAAAAAAGAAATCTAACTCCGGACCCCCATTTCCTGATCTCTAAAAGGAGACCTTAAGGTGTGTAGTCTTCACAGGGTTGTCAGAGGATTAAATAAAATCACATTTGAGTGCTTAGCATAGTAACGGGCGCATAGTAGGTGCTACATAAAATCTGGTTATTATTATTTTTATTAATAGCCAACCTATATATTTGCTTTAAATATACTATCTCATTTAATAATAATAGCTGGCTTTTATATAGTGCTCACTAGGTGCCAAGAACTGTGCTAAATGCGTTACAATTACTATCTCATTTGATCTTCACAGCTCTGGGAGTAGTTATTACCCCCATTTTACAGATGAGGAAATTGAGTCAGAGGTTAAATGACTTGCCCAAGATCACAGAGCTGGTTAGTATCTGAAGCCAGGATTCACCCTAACCACTGTGGTGGTTGTGGCTGTTATTCAGTCATATCCAACTCTTCATGAACCTCTGGACTTCTGTCCAGGGAGTTTTCTTTAAAAAAGACATTGAAGTGGTTTGCTATTTCCTTCTCCAGTAGTGACTTGCCTAAGATCACATAGCTAGGAAATTTCTGAGGCTGAATTTGAACTTCTTGGTCCTATCCTCTGAGCCACCTGGGTAAAACACTTTGTAAATAACAATATAAATTACATAATATAAACAATTAAATTAAACAATATAAACAATTCAATAACACTATAAATTTTACTTTTCATGTTTGTTTTTATTTTGCAAATTTTAAAACAATAGATATAAGTTCATTTATATTAGATCTGATATGTAAAGTCAGGAGGAGTGAGCCAGGTCAGTAATCCAAGCTACGGGAACAGCTGAGGCCGAGGGATCTCTTGAGCTCCCGAGTTCTGAGCTGCAGCCGCCACCGCCAATCAGGTGTCCTCACTAAGGTCCAAAGGGATCAGTAGATCTCCAAGCTGCCTAGCAACGATCAGTCCAAGTCTGAACCCTAGCAGATCAATGGTTTTCTTGGAGCCCTTGAGGAACCACTACACTTAGAGCCTGAATTAGATAGATTTTTCAGAATTTTGGAAAGCTGAAAATCCTATGTAAATGTTCACCGGGGCAGAAACATGGCACAGTGGACAGAGTACCAGACTTGGAATCAGAGAGACCTAAGTTCAAATTTAGCCTTAGATATTGGCTGTGTACCTGGACAAATCGCTTAACCCCATTGCCTTAGTTTCCTCATCAATAAAATGAGCTAGAAAAGAAAAAAAGCTAGAAAAATGACACGATTTTTGTCAAGAAAAGCCCAAATGGGGCCACAGAAAGTAAGACTGGACTGAAGTAACTCAACAACAATGGAAATAAAGTGCTTGGCAAAAGCTTACAGCATCATGTAAATGTTAATTGTTATTATAGATTTAAAGTGTCTTATAATCCTTAAAGGCCTGTGTTAAGTGCTCTTACAGAGGTACAGTGTTTTGTGATCCTAATGATGTTGTGGGCACGGTTTTGTGCCAGTATGCCTGGGTAAAGGGAGTGTCCTCTCTGGCTGTTTCCCATAGCAGGGAAAGCATGGATCCAAATACCCACTGCCAGCCATTGTTCGTGGTGGTAGTGCCCACATAAGTCGTGTTCTGTGTAGGGGTCAGTTGGTACAGCCGGCTTCTCCGACTGACTGGTTAGAACTTAATATAATAAAGCTGAGCCAGCTCCCCAGAAGAGCCAGGGAGAAGCAGGAAAGACAGAGCCTGTTGTCAAACCCAGCCAACTGGGCAAGAAAACGTGGGTGGCTCTCAGTGAGACTATCCCAACTGCTGGCAAGACCACCCCAACTCCAAACCTGTCAACAGTTGATCTGAAACTTCTTTATCCCCAATTCTGAGAATACTGCTTTGGGGAACAATGGGTGGCTTTTTTCTCAAGAAAGTTCTAGCTATCTGACTGTTAGGGTGTAGTCATGATTAGAATGGGGTTCGCTGAAACAACCCAGCTGGACCTTGTGGCATTAAACCGATGGCTCCTCGGAATACCAGATCAGTAGAAAGGAAATAGGCGGGGTAGGGTCAGCTGTGATTTAGGAATGATTTGTCATTGGATCTCGGTTTTCTCATCCAAGATCAGGATGCATCAGGACCTGCAGGATGATCAGGGTCCCTCCTGGATCTGACATTTTGTGTTCTAGGATCTCTCCCATCTCTAAAATTCTCTGTTCTAAGGATTCTCGCAGCTCCATAATTAAAATCTAAGTTTTAAGGAATCCTAACTCGAATAAGCTATAAGGATTTAAAAACTTGGGCGTGTGTGAGCTGAAAGAGACTTCATCTAAGCCACTTTCCTCCATTTTACAAATAAGGAAACTGAGACCCAGGTAGATAAAGTGCCCCCTCCCTCACTTTCTTTCTGAATAATCTCAGCTCTAAGACTAAGAACTCCGTCTTTGTGCCTGCTGGGCTGGCTGACTTTCTGTGTCTCCATTCACTCTGATCAAATGAGATAAAATTTATAAAGAGCTTAGACAGTTCCCAGCACATGGTAGGTGCTTAATAAATGCTTACTCCATTCTTTCTGATCCTCATACTTAAGATAAGGATCACCCAATGGCACAAGATAAAAAGCAAAAGGCCTCTGAGCTCATATTCCCTGAGATTCCTTACGTTTTGAGAAGAATCTGTCCCATATCTTAGAGAATAGTAATAACAACCAGCAGAAACTTCTCGACTGATTAGAGAAGATAACATAATGGAGGAAATGCTTTTAGTTAGTTAGTTAGACGGACTGGCTTTCTCCCATGCTCTATAATATGGTGACTGGCTTTAAGGGAAGGCAAGGAATTCAGTAAGCAAACAGGAAGAGAAGGCATTCCGGGCACCCAGGAGTAAAGGCAGCGAGGTGGGAAAGTACATGTCTATTTATAGAGCACAGTGACTAGTGTAGCTTGGATGTGATGTACAATGCATGGAGAGGAGCAGGAATGTTAGTTTTCTTTGGTTCGGAGTATTCTGAGGCACAGAAAAGTCGTCGAAGTGAAATATGGCTACGGGTTAGGGCTGTTTGTTTGAATGTGTCAGCCCCATCATTCTTTCTTATTTATGTCTTGGGTGAACTCTTCAATAGTAACTATCCCATTGGTGATGAGCCAAAGGGGTCCTTGGACAACACTCAA
The DNA here is from genome assembly GCF_048593235.1 of Sminthopsis crassicaudata. Taxonomy (NCBI): domain Eukaryota; kingdom Metazoa; phylum Chordata; class Mammalia; order Dasyuromorphia; family Dasyuridae; genus Sminthopsis; species Sminthopsis crassicaudata. The sequence goes on along the minus strand of NC_133619.1, from coordinate 631,075,792 downwards.
GGTTTCTGTCTCTTTCTTCCCTCTCCCCTTCTCTATCTCTCTGTCTCTGTCTGTCTGTCTCTTTCTTCCCTCTCCCCTTCTCTATCTCTCTGTCTCTGTCTGTCTGTCTCTTTCTTCCCTCTCCCCTTCTCTATCTCTCTGTCTCTGTCTGTCTCTCTCTTTCTTCCTTCTACCCTTCTCTATCTCTTTGTCTCTGTCTCTCTCCCTCTTTCTTCCCTCTCCCCTTCTCTATCTCTCTGTCTCTGTCTGTCTCTCTCTTTCTTCCCTCTCCCCTTCTCTATCTCTCTGTCTCTGTCTGTCTCTCTCTTTCTTCCCTCTACCCTTCTCTATCTCTTTGTCTCTGTCTCTCTCCCTCTTTCTTCCCTCTCCCCTTCTCTATCTCTCTGTCTCTGTCTGTCTGTCTCTTTCTTCCTTCTCCCCTTCTCTATCTCTCTGTCTCTGTCTGTCTCTCTCTTTCTTCCCTCTACCCTTCTCTATCTCTTTGTCTCTGTCTCTCTCCCTCTTTCTTCCCTCTCCCCTTCTCTATCTCTCTGTCTCTGTCTGTCTGTCTCTTTCTTCCCTCTCCCCTTCTCTATCTCTCTGTCTCTGTCTGTCTCTCTCTTTCTTCCCTCTACCCTTCTCTATCTCTTTGTCTCTGTCTCTCTCCCTCTTTCTTCCCTCTCCCCTTCTCTATCTCTCTGTCTCTGTCTGTCTGTCTCTCTCTTTCTTCCCTCTCCCCTTCTCTATCTCTCTGTCTCTGTCTGTCTCTCTCTTTTTTCCCTTTCCCCTTCTCTATCTCTCTGTCTCTCTCTTTCTCTTCGTGTACATTTCTCTCTGTATGTAGGTCTCTATGTCTCTTTTCCCTCCTTTCTCTTTCTCTTTATCCCATCTATCCCATGATTAGGTATGTGTGAACGCCCTTCCCCATCTCCACACCAAATCCATACTGTAATTGCTCCTAGAAAGGATGAAATGATTAAGTTCCCTGTGGCTGCACTCACTATCTCTGTGACTTCTGTGACCAAAAGACTTCTCCCTGGCTACCACTCCCCTACTACTTCTCCATGTTAGAATGTAAGCTCCATGAAGGCAGGCAGGGCTGTCTCACTTTTGTCTTTCTATCCCTAACACTCAGTATAATGCTTAGCATATAGTAAACGTTTAGTAAAACTTTTTTTTAAATCCACTCCTTTATTCTACTAGAATCTCAGAATCGGAAAGAACCTCAAAGAGTATTTAGTTTGACTCATATTGAATAGAAATCCTTTCTACAACGTCCCTATTAAGTTAGTGCTAATATATATTCTATTCTTACCCCCTCCCTGGCCCCCAATCCCGCTGAATTACCTAAACAAGCCTTTGTCTGGATTATCAGTTGCTAACTTTCCAATTTATTAATAAAGCCCTTCTTAACTTGCCCATAAAAAGCATCTGAAAGCACTAACCCACTTGGCTTTTCTTTTCAATATCTATAAAAATGTCAGATCCATTTGTTTTCAAAAAATGTTCTCAGGAATAAGAATATGCTCCAGGGTGGATATGTCCCCACTTTTGACTGGAGACACATTTCACTGGAGAGGTCAGCGAGTTCTGAACCCAGACTATTTGCCCTGGAAATGCTGCTTGACCCTGCCCTGGGCCATTGAGGACAAAATATGTTGTTCTGACAAGTGTCGGGTACCTGCAGAAGGCATTCGAGATGTCAGAGAGATAGTCTGTATGGATGGCGTTCAGGAAGTTCATGACGCATCATTAACTTGGCCGCTGCTTAGCATTAGGTTCCCACCTCCCCCCCGGAGCCCTGAATTCTGGGCCCTGGGCAGACATTGTCCATTCCCCAGGTGTCTCAGACACAGATCTGATGAGCCGCCAGCAATCTCTCCTGAGAGACCTGGGAAATGTCCACTCTTGGAAACTTAATAAAAAAAAAATCTCTATCTCTAATCTCCAGGACCACCTCTAAGCACAAAGATGGCTTTCCAGCTTCCTTTTTTAGAAGAGCCAATCAGAAGTCATTCAGTTGTTTATACAAGGAACACTTGGATTGTATTGAACTGGTCCTATGTCTATGTTACAGATAAGGAAACTGAGGCACAGAGAAGTTGAATGTTTGTTTGTGTTTTAAATCCTGGTCCAATGCATTGGGAGAAAAATGCCATTTTTAGGATTCCATCCTATAACATATCTGCTTGTATCCTCAGAAATCTATCTGATTGAAAGCTGGGGCTATTGTTGTCCATAATAATAATCTTGGGCTGTTTTTTGGTTTTCAGGGGGAGGGAGTTTGTCTTTGTTTTCTCCAGCATTCTATTTGCCCGGCAAATAGAATATGCTTAATAAATGCTTGCTTGAACATATATATATATATATATATGTGTGTGTGTGTGTGTGTGTGTGTGTGTGTGTGTGTATGTATATATATGTGTATATATATATACATATATATACATATATATAATGTATATAATATATATATACACATTCTCTGAAATGATGGCTTTTACATATATATATTTTACATTCTCTGAAAGGATGGCTTTATATATATATATGTGTGTGTGTGTGTGTGTGTGTGTGTATAATACACACATATATTATAATTTTTTTACATTCTCTGAAAAGATGTTTTTTTGCCCCAGAAACTGTCAAAGGGAAGCATTTTATCCACCCCAAGGCTGCAGAATACAGAATTGTCTGAGTTTGCATGGCAGGGTTTCTGCCAAAAAGAGTGGGACGGACAAGCGTGTCCTTGCAGTGAGCCATCCTGCTGGGGAAAGAGGATCTCTTATTCTCCTGAGTTCTGTCCCCTGCTAGGACCAGCATAGGCAGAAATGCAGGTTCTTTGAGGGTGCTCGGCGGGTCGAACAAGCTAGAATCACTTTAAGACCTGTTAAGGCTCACTAAGAATAGAACTGAATTACTAGGACAATGCTAGTTAGAAAATGGGCACACCCTTGACTTTGGCAGGCATTGTATGATCCGGTCCCTCCTCCTCCCTCATTGTATCCCCTGGGTGGGTGGGAGGGGGGGAAGAGGGTGAGCTTGATCAGGTGGCCCCGCCACAGGACCGAGCTATTGAAAGGAAGCAGCCCTAAAGTTCCATCTCATCTATTTTGTATTTCAGTAAGCTCTCTCTACCTCCCCCATTATTATATCAGTTTGTCATTGTTTCTCCTGTAGGAAATCCATCCCCATTTCTAGGATGGTAAAACTAAGACTCAGAGAGAGAATTAACTACTTGCTCATGTTGGATATTTTACCCAAAGAAAAGAAAACTCCATTGCACACAGATTTTGCTTACTTGCCCATTAAAAATATTTTCTCCTTCCTCAAAATGTCTCTATATTATTAATTAATAAATACAATTAAATTAATATGTATTTCTATATTTAAATATAAATTAATAGAATTGCTAAGTTGCATTACTATAACAGTAGATTATATCTACATGGAAAATGCAAAAAGCTTAATAGATATTATCTTTTTTGATCCTCATAACAATCCCACAAGCCTGCTGCTATTTACAGAAAAGGAAACTGAGCCAGTGAGATAAAGTGCTTTGTCCAGGATCACAGAGCTAGTATGTCTAAGGCAGGATATAAACTCAGCTCTTAATGATTGACTCCAAATATATCTTCTATGTCTCTCCTAGTTCGTCTGAGACTCTCCTTTGCCACCATCACATCTTATCATGTATTTTGCAGAACTATAATTTTGGTGCACCTTATCCCCGCAGTATTATTTTTTTCTGTCTTTGTATTCTGTGCACCAAGAATAGAACTCATCATACACGACATTGGAGAGCAAGTACTGAAAATCACTTTCAATTTTTTGTATATGTGTCTGTATTTCTGGCATCTAGCACACAGTAAGTGATTAATAAATGCTTATTCATTGGAAACTACCAGCATGGAGATTCTTTCTACCAAAGCAGATCACTGGATTTTTCTGTCATTTAATAGACTGAGAGGTTTCTGAAATATAGAGTGGGTGGGAGGTTTACCCAAAGCCAAACACCCAGAAAGAGTCCAAGGCAGGGTCTTCGTGAATCTAAGACCAATCTTCTATTTGATAATATTAGTTCTATTAAGGGCACAAAAATTGTGTTAAAATAATGCATCTTAGAGAATTATAATTTTGGTATGGGTTTTGGCAGTGTCTCCGTCATAAATCAACAATTAATCAACGAGCATTTATGAAGCACCTACTGTGCTTCACACTGTATGAAGAGAAGGGCAAAAGACTGTCTAATTACAAGCAGGTTCAGGATTAAATGGGAATCAGAGACAAGAGAAGAGAGAAGGATGAAATGGGAAGATTTGTAGTCCAATTCCTTGGCAGAAAGAAGAGGCCATTTCTGGGGGTGGTGTAACAGGCAACAACCAATTATTTTAGGACATAAAAAGATGGATTCTGGGTAAATGTCAAACTTCCTGGAGTTGAAAAATTTGTTGAGATTCCTGGGGAAAGACACTTGAGCCCATTGTCTCCACAACTCTTATTGCTCTCATATAGCCTAGTAGAAAGACCCAGGAGGATATAGGTTCAAATCTTATCTCCAACTCCAAAAAAAAGCTATATATCCACTAAACTTCTGTGTGCCTCAGTTTCTTTGTGTTTAAAATAAAAAAAAATAAGACTGACTTTGGCACGTACTTCTCACTGTTGTTGCAAAGATAATTTGAGATAATATATATAAAGTGTTTTGCAGACTTTAACGAGCTATATAAATGTCAAGTAGTATTATCATCAAACAAAGGTAAACCATTTAGAGTTCTCATAAGGAACAAGAAAAAAAACTGAAGACAGTGGGAGGGGGAAGGGCACATTTGACACAAATGAAAGCCATATGGAGTTAGGAAATGCAATTGGTACCATGGAAAGAGCCCTGCTTCTCTATTCAGAGGACCTGGTTTAAAACTCCATTTTCTATGTTACCTTGGGCACCAATTTGGATCTCATTTTCCCCACCTGGATAAGGAAGGTCCTTTCCCTAGAATTCCATGATTCTGGGACCCCTCAGAACCGAGAAGAACAATTTGGATCCAGAGGAGGGAAAGAAAATCTGCCTTTACTGTAGCCAGCAGGAGACAGATTTCTCTTTCTCCTCTCTGGGAGTCAAGTTTTATAATCTCCTGTTTTGTGAGCCACAGGCTTCAGGAGGACCTTTGGGAGGACTGGTCAGAAAGGTATCCAGACAACTCAGGACTCCGGGGTTTGCAACTTCAGGACTGTAGGACTTGGCCATCAAGGGTGGGATCTCTTAGTGTGAAAGCGCCCTCTGTCGCCCAGATCCCTCATCCCATTCCCCACAGTGGAAACAATTGGAGAGCAGCCTTGCAAGTCCAACCGACCTGAAATGTCCCAATTTCTGCAAACATTATTTGTCTTTAGGGAACCTTTAAGAGCAGGAGTCAAGCATTTTCAACTCTTGCCTGACTTCTAATGTAAACTTTGTGGTTCTTGAAGGGTGCACTGGGGGAAAAAAATAAGGTTTTGATTTAAAAAAATAAAAAGGAAGTATTTACCTGGAGGAAGAAAAAAAGGTTTTCCTGTATAAAATGTTTCTCTCTTTTTTTAAAGCATATTAGAGATGAGATGGAAAGGAATCGTTCTCTTTGTGATGAGCTGGTGATATAATGACAGATTAAAATTCATTTTTAAATGCTGTTTATTAAGAGAGATAGCTTGTGTGCTCTCTGAGCCCCCAGGCTTCTTGAGCATTCATGGTTAAATTGTTTTTGAGGGAAAGGCTAGAAACTTCACTGCCTTAATCAGAAGGCTGGCATAATAGTCCTGGCCCTGCCATTGGCCTTTGGAGTAATACTCTCTAGGGAAAAGGGGTGGGGCCATCTCCCGGTGCCCTGGACTCTTTTTAACTCTTTCAGAGCTGCTGTCCAACAAGGAAAATGGACCTGGCTCCATCCATTATGTGCCTGTGGCCAACCACTGCTCCAGGTTGTCAGCAGACCAAAGTTTGACAATTAACTTTATTTCTGTCAGTTCAAAGGAACCCATACAGACCTGTCAGAGGAATGAGGAGAGAGTTGAGTTTCAATTATTCTACTAATTGTTAGTTTCATTTTGGACTCGGGACCTCAGTTTCCTAATCTGTAAAATAAAGGGGTTGCACTAAGTGATTTCAAAGGTTTCTTCCAGGTTTGAGTTTATGATCTTGTTTTCTAATATAACTAAAATAAATAGTTAATTAACTAATAGTAAATAAATTAAATAACTAAAAAAATCTAAAACAACTAAAGTAGGGGAAGCAGAGGAAGGGAATGGAAACATCACTGGACAATCTCAAATGTGCCATCTTATCAACTTTTTTCTTAGGACTCCAAGACCCAAAAGCAGGGCTTCAAAACCAGGGATCTATGATTTTTACCCTTGTTGTTGTTGTTAACATTTGGAAAATGCATTTCCATATAATTTTTTTTCAATCCTATGAATTTTGTTTCATGCACTTAGAGGCATGCTCCTGAGAATGGGTGTCTGGGCTTCTCCAGACTGCCTAAGGCCACGATGAACACAAAAAAACATAAGAACCATGTTCCCTTTCCCAGCAACACTTCTTGCAGTGAGATGGGGGAGGACAGATGTCTTTAGCTCATATGCCTCCAGTCAAAGGAGCTGTTCCTGAAGAAGTAAGCACCTAGAATTAAAAGTCCTACACAGAGATCCAGTTCCCAAGATTTTAAAAAGCACAATTGATATAGATTTCCATAGAAACAGAGGAGGAGAGAGGAAAACTCAGATTCCAGGCTTGATTTTTCACAAGAAATAGGCCGCAGGTATGGAACAGTCGAGAGAACTGGTTCTGAGTTAAAAGACTTGATTTCAAATCCTGCCTCTGATTTACAGACTTTAAATGGGTCACTTTAACAATCTGGGTCTCCTCTATGAAAGGAGAGGTGGGCTCCGAAGGCCCTTTTTTCTGCTCTAATAGGACGATCCTATTAACTTTTCCCACTCAGAGGTTAAAGATAGGGGTTTCCAAAATGGGAGATGAGGGGAAGAACTCACCCTAAAAGGGGAAGGTAAGGATATGGGGGATGTCCTATACTCCCAGCAATAGCTAGTGATAGGGTTTGTCTCCAACAGAATCACACCTATACCTTATTTCCCAATATTCCCCACTTTTGTTCACTCTTTCCAGCAAGTTTTCTCCTCTTGTAAATTGGTTCTCTCTGAGTAGTTCTAATCTGATCACTGCCTGGGGACCCACAGAAGCATCTGTGCATATCCCCTTGGGAAAGGCTCCCAGATCTTCAGGGTAGAAGCCCCCCAACCCTTAATGGTCTCAGCAGTCACTCCTTGGTGACTTGGTCAGTGACTTGTAAGAAAGCCCCTCCTACTCACTCTAATTCTTGTCCTTTCTGTCTCTTCAAAATTTCTTGGGTCTATCCCTTTCTCTTCACTCATGGTTTTTACTCAAGTACAAGCTTCATTACCTCTTGGTTCTGTTGCAGCAGTCTCTTAATAGTTTCTTCTTACTACAATCCATCACTTACAAAATCACCAGCTCTTGTGAATCTAACCCTGTTATTCCCCTCCTCAATAAACTCTAGTGGCTCCCTATTTCTTCTAGTATCAAAGAGTATTTCATCTCTCTTATCCTTGTTTTTTATTTTGCTGTATAATTTAAATAATTATTAATATAATTCATATATACATATATTAGGGTTGCATACACAATTTATAAATCTACTGTTGCTGCTCCTTAATTCTATAAGTTATGTCTGATTCTTTCTGACAAAGATTTTCTTGGCAAAGATTCTGCAGCATTTTGCCATTTCCTTCTTTAGCTCATTTTACAGATGAAGAAACTGAGGCAGAAAGGATCATTCAACTAGTAAGTGTCTGAGGCAGTATTTGATTGCAGATATTTTTAACTCCATCACCCTCTCCACTGAACCACCTAGCATGCTCTTTTTATTAGGAATGCATACACAATTAAAAAAAAAAAACTGTATTGATAAGATCCCACAAACAATACATTTGGTAGCCAAGAAGAGGTGCTATGTCTTTTGAACCTCCTGTTATAGTGGAAGTTTCCTACCTGGAAGTAAATGGATGATTATTTTTTCTCTTCCAGGGTTGTTTATTTGTCATTTTTATGGTTCACAAGTTGGGACAGTTTTGCCCTCGAGCTTCTGTCCAACCCTGTAGCCCATGCCAGCTTTCACCCATAGGCCCTAGTCTGGTGAATTGGGGGGGTGGAATGAGGTAAAAGCCCCCTGGGGGCACCTCTGGTCTTGCAGGAGGCCAGTTCTCTTTCCAGAACACTGGTCCTATTGAGGATGACTCCTTTGACCCAGACCTGAGTGCCTGACTCCCATCAGGAAGTGGGACTCTGAGCTCCAGCACAGAGGATGCTTCCAGGCAGTGGGTATTAACGGGGCTTAAGGGGGAGTAGGAATAAAAGAGGAAAAACATTATGGTCATTAAAAAAAGAAAAAATCTGGCACTTTGCATAGCAATGGCCTTCTCCTGAAACTCTAGATTGATTTCTCCAGACATTAGAGCCTCTGGTCTTACGGGAAGCCTTCCAGCTCCTGAGAATGTCGAGACATTATTAGACATGTTCTGAATTTGTGGTTAACACTGAGCAGCCTGAACCTTTGCTTGAAAACTGTGTGGATCCCTTTAACCTCTGGACCACATCAGAATCGGCCGGGAGCTAACCAAACAGACAGGCAGCATATCCCTGTGTTCTGTGGGACGGTCTAAGAACCACCACGCAGGAAATCTTTCCACCCCAGGCATATGCTTCCAATACCGTTGGTGAAATTTGGGGTTTTATTTTTAGTCCCATAATCAAGAATATTTACAAAGGACTATATCCTGGATGCTGACCTGTCTTGAGCCAACAACACTTCCCATGATTTGTAGTCTGATCCCGCAAAAGCCATGGAAAAGTGAACAGCATCCTCTTCCAAACTTTAGAAAAACTGAGCATTTATTTGGAAAGGAAAGAATAAGGGGATCTTAAGCAAAGAGGGAAATGAATGCGCACTTATGTAGTACATACTATGTTCTGGGCTCTGTATTTTCCAAATATTATTTCATTTGATGCTCACCACAACCCTTGGAAGTATGTTTTTTTTTTTCCTTCCTCTTCTACAATTGAGGAAACTGAGGCAGACAGAAGTGAAGTGACTTGCTTAGGATCTCACTTGCTAATAAGTGTCTGAGCCTGAATTTGAATGAAGATTTCCCTGCCTCCAACTCCTGTATTCCATCCCCTGCACCACCAGCCACCTCCTTTAATCTTTATGTTAACATAAATGATGGCTAATGACTATTTAAGTAACTCATGGTTAAAATACAGGCGTTTGCTTAATGCTAGTTTGACAATAATAGTTTAATTTATTGATTTATTGGAGCCCCTTTTGCAATCTGATGAAACTTATGGAGTTCTCAGAATGTTTAAATGCATAATAAAAGTACAAAGGATTGCAAAGGAAATCAATTATATTGAAATATTAAGCTGTAGTCTGTAGACAAGAAGATTTCAATCATGTTTTATCTAGTCTAATAACCAGAGTAAAGTCCTGTGATGTAGTACTTTAAAAGTAATAATGAACAAAAATAGATTTTTTTTAAAAATTTGTTTTATGTAACAACAGAATATGATAATATCTGTAATCCTTTTGGTGACAAAGTCACAGGTACTATTAATATTGTGTTGTATGTTCATAAATTAAAGAAATGCTAAATTTCCATTAAAGTTAATGAAAATAAAGATATCTTTTTTCCCATCTGACTTCATGGACTCCCTGAAATTTATCTGCAGACCCTTTTTGTTGGGAAGTAGGAGGTTCTTAAGCCCTAGATTAAGATCAGAGGTCTAGAGCTAGAAGAAACTCTAATCCAATTTATTCATTCTACATATGAGCAAAGTGAATCCCAAAGAAGTTATATGATTTCCCCAATATCATACAGTTAAAAAATATCAGAAGTAAAATCTGAACCCTGGTCTTCTGGCTCCAAATCCAACTCTCTTTCCATTGTACCAACTTTAGATTTTCTCTCCCACCCTCTGGGAGAGACCCTCTGTCCATGTTCTAGACATTAGGTATAAGGAAATCAATAAATTAGACTATCACAATAAATCTAACATTAAGTAAACATCTATATTTCACCAGTGAGTTATTTAATGTCAATCAGACATCCTGCTAAACCTATGGATACAATGACAAACATGGAATATCCCCAGCCCCCAAGCAACTGACATTCTGCTACTGATGTAGTATTTTTTTAGCCTTTGGAACTGCTAGATACAGGTGCTCTCAGATAGATAGAGAGAGAGAGAGAGAGACAGAGAGACAGAGAGACAGAGAGACAGAGAGACAGAGAGAGAGAGAGAGAGAGAGAGAGAGAGAGAGAGAGAGAGAGAGAGAGAAAGAGAGAGAGAGAGAGAGAGACAGAGAGAGAGAGAGAGAGACAGAGAGAAGAGAGACAGAGAACTCTCATCCAAGAGCAGCTGCAGAGGTTGTACTGAAGGGCGGTGGCAGAGAGAACTTGTAGTGGAGGCAGCTGTTGGAAGGTCCCTGAGTTCAGCTACCTTGTCTTACTTATCTGTCTTAGTGTGACCAAACAGAAGCATTACCGATCTTGAAGTCAAATCACTTAGTTCAAGTACCGACTCTGACACTCAGGAGCAGAGTGACCTTGAACTCTGGGACTGTATTTCTTCATATGTCACCTGGGAGAGATATTTCTTGCATTGTCTGTCTCCTAGGCTTGCTATGGATGAAATTCTTATTTTTTTAAGAAAACAACAAGAAAAAATGTGATCCTCATTTTTATTATGATTATAGACGTGGCAATATAATGGGAAGAACCATAGATTTGAAGTCCAGGGACATAGGCTCTGTTTCTTAGTAATCTCTGTGACCTCAGTCAGCCAGTAAGCATTTATCAAGCATTTACTATGTTCTAGATAAGCACTAGGGATACAAAGAAAGGCAAAAGACAGACCCTATTCTCTAGGAGTTCACAGTTTATTGGAGGAGATACTTTAAAAACACAACTATGCACAAAAAAGATATATACAGGATAAAATTTAAAACAGCAGAGAGAAGGTACTAGCATTAAGGGGGATCAGGAAAGGCTTCCTTTTAAAGGTGAAATTTTAAAGAAAGTCAAAGAAGTGAAGAGGAAGAGAATTACAAGGATGGAGAGGACAGCCAGCAAAAATGCCAGAGCCAGGAAAAGAGTATCTTGTTTGAGGAAAAGCAAAGAGAGTAATGTCTATAGATTGCAGAATATGTATAAGGAAATAACATAGAAACATATTGAAAAGCGAGGAGGAGATGGGTTAGGAAGAGCTTTGTGAAAGTCAGACCAAAGCTGTAAGGAAATAATTTGGGCAGCTGAGTGGAGTGGAGTGGAAAAGAGAGACCTACCAGCGGATTTTTACAATAGTCAGGTCATAAAATGATGAGGACCTGGATTAGGGTGATCAGAATCAGAGGAGAGAAGGGGAAGTATATCAAGGATGCTACAAAGAGTTCCAGGATGCATAGGAGGAATGTAGAATGTCAACAGATTGTAATCAGATAGGGAATTTCAGTTTTCTTGAAGATAGAAGTGGAGTATTTGTGGGGGATGATGAAAGAAAGAGTTATGGCCATCTTTGTATGTAGCTGAGGGGGGGAGGAGGAGAGGGTCATGGGAAATGCATAAGTTCAGGAACTGGAAGGTTAGAGTGCTAAAGAGAATTCCAATGTGTATGGTGAGGACCCCTACTATTGGAGCAGGCGTTAGGAAGGAGAGAAAGACTGAATCAGGCACCAACTCCCTGAGGAAGGAAGGAGTGCATCCTAGCGACTAGCAACTATCAGAATCTTGATTGGGTAAGACATAGGGATTGAGTAAACCTCAAAAGAATGGCAAGAGAGGCTCTGTCCTCCTTTTTCACACATCTCATGGCCTCATTTCTTCATCCATAAAAGGGGAGGGAAGTTCAAGAATAGAAGGACTTGGAAATCTCAGCTTACAATCTTTCATTTATGGTTCTCATGGTTCCCTCTATGGGATCAATGTCCTGATCTTAGTTGGTATTCAACAAATAAATATTTGGGCCGAGAACAAATGAAAATGTGCTTCCATATTTAAAATGTCCTAATCGCCTCATTGATAATCATCATACTAAGCATAATAATGTCATGACTTGGTGGAAAGAGCTTGGGATTTGTCAGGTCAGAAGACCTGGGTTTAATCCCAAACTCTGCCACTTGCTGTGATCCTTCGGATAAGTCACTTAATCCCTTTGGATCTCAGTTTGTCCATTTCAAAAATAAGAAAATCCTACTTAATGGTTTCTAGAATGCTTTCCAAGCCTTGATATAAACTACGAAATGATACTTGAATTGTGACCCAAAAATCTCAGTGCAATGTTAGACTAACAGCATTAAGACTTTTGGGACACCTTGTATAGTATTTCGGATATTTGCAGAGCCTTAGAAAATTATCTCACTTGATTTTCACAACCTTGTGACATAATAGTTACAATTAACATTGGTCCCATTTCACAGATTTTTAAAATTTTTCTCTTATTTTTATTGATGTCTTTTTTTAAACTTAATATTCATTTCCAGATAAATCCTTTCCCCTTTCCCAGTAAGTCATCCTTTATAATAGATCTAAATAAAAAAGAAGGGGAGAAGTACTTTGATAAAACTAACCAACATATCAACCTTGTCTGCCAGTGTATATAATATTCCATAGTTTCTTACCTATGCAATGAAGGAGGAAGGCATACCCATTTTACAGATAAAGAAATTGAGAATGGAGTAGTTAAATTTCCCTAGTCACCTAGCTATTAAGTATTAGGAATGAAATTTATACCCAGATCTTCCTGACTGCCTGTCCAGTTCTCTGTCTCCGTATCTTTCTGTCTCTCTGTGTGTTTCTGTGTCTGTGTCTGTCTGCCTGTTTATGTCTGTGTCTGTCTGCCTGTTTATGTCTGGCTCTGTCTCTCACTCTTCCTCTGTCTCTATCTGTCTCTCTATCTCTGTCTTTGTCTCTAACCTCTCTGTGTCTCTCTCTTGTCTCTGTCTGTCTGTCTGTCTGTCTCTCTCCTTTCCTCCCTCCCTCTCCGCCTTTCCACTCATCCACTTAAGGAGAGGTTTATTATCTTTATTTCAGGTGATCTTTAAAATTCCTTTATGCTACAGAGGGCTAATCAAAACTCCGAGAGTGCCCCCTCCTTGGAGGGGCTCCAGAAAGCCCCTCCAGCATGACAACCACCACCAAAAATAAATATAAAAGAACATTTGAAGAGCTCAATAAATTGATCATATTCCTCTGAACCCTCACCCTCATAACGATAGGACCATTTAAATGCTAATGTCATTTTTTAAAAAGTCAATTACAGGAGTTTAAAAGTAATGGAGTCAGCATTCCCCATGTAAATCCGTTCTATTACTGTTTGGTGTGCCCTGGATCCATGGGCACTGAAGCATTTACCCCACTTTTCCCTGGAGGTAATATTCCCTCACACGGGTCCCAGTAATTGAATCAAGTTGATACAGACACCAAAAATATTGTAAGTCTTGTAGGTAATAGAAAGCATATGTTGATTAAAAAAAAAAAAAGAAAGAAAGAACCTCATGGCTATATTAAGGGAGGAAGGTATATTGACATTGGGAAGGGGTGGGGGTTCTGAAATGGCAGTTAACCCTTGGGAAGATATAATGGGATTCAGGACTGGATGCTCTGGCATTGGCCCCTGCCCCAAAGTCTCTATCCTCACTCTGGCTCCTCTCCAGAACCCAAGTTTTCTTATAAGTGATGTTAACTTCTGTGTGGGCAACATAACCTAGAGAAAGAAAGACCCCAAGTTTTCCAGAGACTAGCTGCAGTAAAAGTCCTAATTCTTGGGAAAGGTGATGGTGGATATGAAGCCAGAGGGCTGATGGTTACTAACTGTGTGATCTTTGCTTCTGAGACCTCAGTTTCCTCATCTGATGAGATGGCCTGTCACTCTCCAAGCTCTCGATCTCCAGTCCCATGATTCTACTTATTCTGATTCCTTGATGATCCTCAGTTTCCCTAAATGGAGGCATCTCCATTCTACACTGAGAATATTAGAATCTCAGAAGTGGAAGGGGACAGTGCCAGAAGACACTATCTGGACCTGAGCAGAAAATCCTCCTACTACGTTACTGACAAATGGTCATTTGGTCTCAGGCTTTCCATGAAGACCTCAGGCAGTTAGGACCCCAAGATCTTTGGGCAATTCCACGTGGAAATGGTTCTGGTTGTTTAGCAGCTTTTCCTGATATTTACTCTGCTGAATGTAGCAGTGGAAAGTGTTTGGGAATAAGAGTCAGGGATACCTTAATTCAAATCCAGCCTCAGACACTTGGGGCTATATGACCTTGGCAAAGTCACATTCCCCATCTATAAAATGAAGACAGCAGCTCTCAGGATTGCTGCGAGAATCAAATAAGACAACATGTATAAGGTACTCTGCAAACCTTCAAACCCAGTTAGTGCCATCATCATCATCATCATCATCCTCATCATCCTCATCATTATTCATTATTGGGAGCTCAGGTTGGCAACTCATCTGCATTCATGGTCTTAGAAAGCTTCCGGGGATTCTGAGAGACTAAACACTTAGTATGTGTCAGAGGTAACACTTGAATCCAGGTCTTACTGAATCTGGTCAGCTCTGCAGTACCACATTCCCTGTAATTCCATGTTGCCTCTTCTTCCTCCCTCTCTCCCTCTACCTCTCTCTCTCTCCCTTCTTCCCTCCCTTCCACATTCTCTCTTTCTCCCTCCCTCCCTTCCTCTCTTTTTTTCCCTCTTTCTCTTTCTCCCTCCCTCCCTCCTTCTCCCTTCTCTATCTCTCTTTCTCTCTCTTTCTTTTTTCTCTCTTTCTCACTCTCTTTCTCTCTCTCTTTCTTTCTTTCTGTCTGAATCTCTTTCTATTTTTGTCTGTCTCTGTCTTTCTTGTCTCCCCTCTCTCTGTCCCCTTTCTCTTTCCCCACTGACTATATATGCTCACTGAATAAATAATGTATGGTTATTATTAATTATAACAACTATTTCAATTATGTGATGATTTTTGTTAAGAAAGAAGCTTGGCTGAGGATGGCAATAATAAAGAGAAATATACGATAATGTGACAGCTTGACTTTACGCTGTTGAAACTTCTGTCTTCCATCAGAATCCAGTTCCGTTACCACCTCCTTCCTGATATCCCAGCTACTTTCCCCCCAATCCCCCGCAGTGAAATTGATCTCTTCATTCTCAAATTTCTCAGTGAAACTGCCCTGAAGCTCTCTGGGGTCATTCCTCTCTCTTGAAGCCTTCCAATTTCTGCACATGTAATTCTCTCCTATTAGAATGTACATCATTGAGCATTATGTCTTATCTTGTGTTTGAATGTCTAACACCTAGCATGGTACCCCTGTCCTCAGTAGGCACTTCAAGGATGTTTGTGGAAGGGGAAAAAAAAAACTAAGTGATGAAAGAAGGAAGAGAGAAAGGAGAAGAAAAAAAGGGAGGGAGAGAGAAAGGGAGGAAGGAAGGAAGGAAGGAAGGAAGGAAGGAAGGAAGGAAGGAAGGAAGGAAGGAAGGAAGGAAGAAGGAAGGAAGGAAGGAAGGAAGGAAGGAAGGAAGGAAGGAAGGAAGAAGGAAGAAGGAAAGAAAGAAAGAAGAGAAAGAAAGAAAGAAGAAAGAAAGAAAGAAAGAAAGAAAGAAAGAAAGAAAGAAAGAAAGAAAGAAAGAAGAAAGAAAGAAAGAAAGAAAGAAAGAAAGAAAGAAAGAAGAAAGAAAGAAAGAAAGAAAGAAAGAAAGAAAGAAAGAAGGAAGGAAGGAAGGAAGAACTGAGTTATAGTCCAACACACTAACAGATTGAGAGATGAAGAGGATTGGGGGATATCGCACAAGACCACAGAACTTACTATATGGGATTCCAGAAATACAGGCAGATTCTCTCCAAGGAGGCTGAAATGTTGCTGTAAAACAATAGAGGCTGTTGTCACACTTATTCCACAAATCAATCAATCAATCAATCAATTAGCTTAACTCATTAAAGAAAGTTTGTTCATACATTCTGCCAAGACCCAATTTTCTCAGCGTTGAATCGGTTTAATACCCCTGAAAAATGATGCAAGATCCAAGTGGTTAGTATTGTTTTCAGGTTATAGACCTAAAACTGGAAGAAATCTTAAAGGCCTTCTAATCCAGCCCCCACCGAGGTCCAGGTTGCCCAAGCTCACAGAGTAAAATAAGAAAAGCTAGGTCTTGAAACCAGGCCCGGTGCCTGCTAATAAGTCCCTCTATTCTCTCCCCTGCCTCTGGGGTGATTTCTAACTTGGTAGGGACTGCTCTAATCTATTCACTGCAATCAGGGTCATTTGGTATCTAGCTGAGGAACCTTGCCTTCTAGCTGGAGAAAGAAATGTAGCCCATAGCCTGTGCCAGGGGAACCCAGAGGGGAAGAAAATGCTGTCCGCTGCTTTCTCCCACCCACATCTGAACTATCTTCTCATGGTCCTGCCAGCTCCTCTGACCTTACCTCTTGCAGGAGACTGCCCAATTGTTAATAATCTCATTCCAGGTGGCAGGAGTTTGGAAAGTGTCCAGGCCTGGGGGTGGAGGGTGAGGGAGATCAGCTATTTCCCTCTGTCTTTGCTGCCATGCTGGGCAGGGGAAGATGGCCAGGTGGTGACAGCGTTACTGAAGGGTTCCATGATTGGCTGTGACACAGGAATGTTCATTGGAATATGCACCTGTCCCATTTCATATAAAATGACCAACTCTGATCTGTGAAGGAGACGTCTGACACAGTTCTAGTCTTCAGAAAGCTGAAGCGAATGCAATGTGATTTCTTTTAATTTTGTGAAATGTTTTTGGTGCCTTTTGTTTCCCTATCACAATCATTCCCCCTCCCATGCCTGGAACACTGTCCTTCTTCCACTCTGCCTCCTGCCTTCCTTCGCTTCCTTTTAGCCCCGATAAAAATCCCACCTTCTTCAGAAAGCCCTTCTCCACCCCTCTTCATTCCACTGCCCAAGCTCCGATAAAGATTTCCTCTTTATCCTAAACATGGATTGCTTTATATATATATTTTTATTTGCATCTTGTCTCTTGCATTAGAGTATAACAATTTGAGGGCAGAGGCTGTCTTTTACCGTTTTTTGTATTTCCAGTACTTTAGTGCAGTGTCTAGCATATGGTAGTCACTTAATAAATATTTTCTGATTGATTGATTGATTTCTGGATTTCTTCTCCAATTGGCCATATCTTTCTAGAATCGAATTATTCTTTGATTTAAAGAAAAATGATTAAGCAAAGCAAAATGGTCCAACCTGAGTCTATACAACATTCTGTCCCACCTAGAAGACAGAGAGACGGAGACAGAGACAGAGAGAGAACAGAGAAACAGAGAGAGACGAGAGAGAGAGGAGAAGAGAGAAAAGAGAGAGAGAGAGAGTGACAGAGAGAGAGAGAGAGAGAGAGAGAGAGAGAGAGACAGAGAGAGACAGAGAGAGACAGAGAGAGACAGAGAGAGACAGAGAGAGACAGAGACAGAGACAGAGACAGAGGAGAGAGAGAGAGAGAGAGAGAGAGAGAGAGAGACAGAGAGACAGAGAGACAGAGAGAGAGAGAGAGAGAGAGAGAGAAGAGAGAGAGAGACAGAGACAGAGAGAGAGAGACAGAGAGAGAGAGAGAGAGAGAGAGACAGAGACAGAGAGAGAGACAGAGAGAGACAGAGAGAGACAGAGAGAGAGACAGAGACAGAGACAGAGACAGAGAGAGAGAGACAGAGAGAGAGAGAGAAGAGAGATCTAATTCTTCAGAGAGCCGAGGACTATGGGAATAGAATGCTACATATTTTATCAGATTTGGTCATTGTAGCAATTATTTTATATATTTTATGTATTCATTTAATAACTGAATATGGCATCAGAGAGAGGTGAAGAGCTCTAAGAATATTGCCATATTTGGGTCATTTAATTGGTAATTAAATATGGACAAATGTAATTATATATGTAATATGATGTGTAAAATATGTAACATGGTATAGGTTTTGTATGCACTTGGATGTGTATGTATTGTCTCCACTTATAGGTCCTTGAGAACAGAGACAGTTCCATTTTTGTATCCTTGTTGCCCCGCACAGTGCCTGGCACAGAGTAGGTGCTCAATATTTGACTTTTTTGTAGATTAATTGATCTCCGAAACCAATATTAATTATTATCATTATTCAGAATTAATTTCCTTTTATTGTTCTTTTTACCTATATTCTCTTTGCCATTGTATATGTCATTCTGCTTACTTTGCTCTAAATCCGTTCATGTAAATATTCCCAGGTTTCTCCAAATTCTTCTTATTCATTTGCTTTTAACACACAACAGTCCCTTGCATCCATTCAGACACCCCCATCGATAGCTCTCCTCCTTCAACAGCTCTTAGTTATTTGTAATACGATTCTGTGAAAATGCTTAGAATTTCTTCAGAGATGTCTTTCTAATAATTATTGCAGTCTTGTAAGGCTCCAATGAATTGGTGAGAGCAATCTCTCCAACAGTGCTGGTCATCCTGGGTGCCCCTTGCTCTTATGGAGGTCCACCATACTTGAAGTCTTCTGGAATTCTCAAAAAACTATACCAACAGAGCACAAAGTTTGGCTTCAGGAAGAGCTTAAAGGATGCTCCCTGTGGCAAATTCTATTCACTTTCTAAGAACCAGACTAACAAATAATGCAAAGGCTCATAACTAATCAGTCTGTGATTGGTGAGGAGATCATAGGACCTTAGATCTGAAGCTGGAAGGGACCTCAAAAATCACCACTCCAATCTTCTCATTTTACAGCAGAGGGCACTGAGGGCCAGAGAGATTAAGTAACTTGACCAAGTTTGTGATAAAGCTGGGAATTCCTAGGTCATGGCAACCCAGTAAACAAAGGGGGAAAAAATGACCACAATAAAGTCAATTCATTCTTGCAAAAAGAAAGTCATCGTTTTGTGGATACTGAGCCCATTTTCATCAAGAATTGGGATATCTTGTCTCTGATCTTTTACTTTCTCCGGTAATCCTTTCCCAGCCCTGGCCTCCTACTCAAGTAGTCCCATCTTCCCTGCATCTCTTCTCAAAGCTGCAAATTTGGAAACCTTCTTCTGGACTCCTGCAGCCAGAGAAGGCCAAATCTTGTCCTAATCACATCCAAAGACAGTTAATAAGGCTCTTGATGAATGATTAGTATGGATTTCTGCACGGCTAATTTCCGTAACTATCACTCTTTGAAAGATCGCTCAGGGGATTTCAGGTCCCTGAGTGCCTCTGTCTTTTCCCAAACAGTGCTGCATTATTTAGCCCAAGTTCAAATTGGCGTATCCCATTTCTGTGCTCTAATGGAGGCTGCCTCTTAAAATTCTACCATATTTTGAGGCACGCAAGTCCTACCCCAAAGGCCTCTCTGGATATCAGGCTTGGCAGAGAACCATTCTTTCACACCTTCGCACCTTTTTATTTGTAGAAAAATATCATAGCTAGCCAGGGCTGTTGTTCATCAAACATAAAAATATTGGAGGAATTAGTGACCACAAGCAGCGGGATTTTCCCCCTTTTCCTTCTTGTCATTGTTTATTTATTACAATTATAATATATAATATATACAATTTAATTAGCCACAGTCCCCATCACCTGAAATTTTCAAGAGCATAGCCAAGATCATGACCACAATAAATAAGATATGCTGATGAGAAATAGGGACTCTAGACTCGAGATATGGGAATGGTGCACTCAGCAGTGACTTAGAAGGAAAGAATTATAGTTGCTGATTTGTTTCAGTTATGTTGACTCTTCATTATGCCATTTAGGGTTTTCTTGGCAGAGACACTGGAGTGGTTTGCCATTTCCTTCTCTAGCTCCTTTTACACATGAGGAAACTGAGGCAAAGAGGGTTAAAGGAGTTGTCCAGGGTCACTCAGCTACCACATGTCTAAAGCTTGATTTGAACTCAAGAAGATGAATCTTCCTGATTCTACTCCCTGTGCCCAATGCTAGCTGCCCTAAAGAAATAGTCATTTTATAGCAACTGTGAAAAATTAATCATCAATTAAGTGATGTAGCATGGTACTATGCAAAGAACATTGGGCTTAGATCATAGAAGCTGGAAGAGACCTGATAATTATGAGTTCAATTTTTCAGTTTTACAAATGAGGAAATTGAGGCAAGACATGACTTAGTGAAATGATTTATTTACAGTCACATAGATACCGAGTAGAAAAGCCGAGATTTAAATCCAGGTCTTATGATTGCAAATCCAGGATCGTCAAATCCTGGCTCCATACTTACTAATCACAGGGAAGTCACTTCTGACTTTTCCAAACTTCAGTTGCCTCATCTATAAAATGGAAATGGAAATGATATTAACTTCATATGAGGCTATTGCAAAAAAGATACTGGAGATATCACAGAAATGTGAATTTTTATAAATATCATCATCCTTCTGAATACATCAGAGACTATACTGTTTTTACTTTGTTAAAAAAAAGTTATATATTTTATGATATGTTAATACACAAATCCTTTTTGCCTATTTATTTTTCTGAAACAGACACATATACACACAAAATTCAACCTTGAAAAATAATAGAAAATCTAAAGTTCTTTTTGCAAGAAAAAACAAACTAGAAAGAGTCACTTTGAAAGTGTATTTTTATCTGTTTGCCAATGGACACAAGTTCCATTCTGGTGACCAAAGATATTTCTGCATGACCTTGACCGAAGGAGTCATTCGTGGAAATCAGGTTCTATAAGACCATGTCCACCCCGGACTCAGAGATGAAATGAAATAATATACTCATTCACTCTTAAGTAGGACATGAGATAATGAATGAGACAGTGCTTCAGGGATGACTTTAAGACTTGCCCACTTTTAGCCTTTTTCCATTTAAAATAGTGGTGGGCTGGAGTTGGAAAGCCTTTGAAAATTTGACTCCTGTCTGTAATATTTCCCAACTGTGGAGAAACAAAGAGCATCAAAAGATAAATAACACTCCCTCAATACAAGCCCATTCCTGGCTCCTCCTTTATCTGGAGGCTGACAGTGTTTCCTTAATGCTGAAAAGAATACTTTCTTGGCAAGAATGACACATATAACCTTCACCCTTGACTGCACTGTCTAGAAACAGCTAAAATTGAAGAATATCAAGGAAGAAGAAAGGGTTGTAAGAACAATATAGCAGGAATATATTGGAAGAAAAAAGACAGGATGGAATTAGAAAGCATCAAGATATCTTGTAAGATCACAAAGAAAATAAAATCACCAAATTTTGGCATTCCATCACCTCCACTATTCCTTTCCAGTCTTTCCCCTCTTTCCCCCACACTTTATTTCCATTTGTTTGGGGTCCTCGACTTTTGAAATGAGTGCTTTTTATTACTTTGTATTGACTACCTGTATTCATGCTACATTTTACTGGGTCCCCTTCCAGAGACACATAATAAAACGAAAACTTCTTAAGCATAAAGATTGTTTCTTTTTTTGTTTTTCAGTCATCTTGATTTTCGTCTTGCTATTAAACTTTGATGACTCTAGAAGATAGAGTCAACAACTTTGCAACCCTTTCTCATTTAAATCCAGTCTATCAGCAAGTCAAGAATTATCCATGGTGTCATTAATCCTCTTCGAAAATGAAGAACAAACAACCATTTATTAAATGGAATCATATAAGATGATATTGAATTGAAGTGAATTCAGATTTTTAGTCTCCAAATCCACCTCTATTTCCAAATGATTATTTCGTGATCCCACAGCTAGTGAATACCTATGACTTCCTGTCTCCAGAATTGGCCCCTTATCTAGTATACTGGTAATAATCCTTCTATGATCTTGGGGAAATCAGAATCTTCCAAGGCTGTCTAAGAAGGTTAGACTCTTCTGTAAGATCCCTTCTTAATCTAAGTTTATGCTCTTATGTTTAGACATACAATAGATATTAGATGTATATCTTTCTTCTCCTTAATCTTAGTTGCTTCCTTTGGAGATTATCTCTAATTATCTTGATTCTATCTTGTTTATATACAGTTGTTTGCATGTCATTTCTCCTCCCTACCTCCAGTAGAATGGGAGCTGCTTGAGAGTAGGGCATTTTTATTTATTTATTTTTTTTTTTGCTTTTCTTATAATCCTAGCACTTAGCACAATGCCTGGCACAAACACTGGTGCTTAATAAATGTTTGCTAGCTTGAGTTAACACACACAGTGCTTAGAACTCCTCTCTTTTTTAGGTCAAGCTAAAATTCTTCAGCTAATCTTTTTTTCAGCTGTCTTGTCATTCATAAATACTATGTTTCTGTCAAAGACAATTTATATTTGAGTACTTAAAACTGAGATGATAGTTTAAAAAAAAAATAAGGCCACTCAAGGAAAATGGAAAAGGAAGATGAGAAACCATTTTGGTTTGAGCCTTTGACTGGGAGCAGGGAGAAAGCCCTGCTTAGATGCAAAAGGTAAGCCAGCCTCGGAGCCAAGAATTGGCTCAGAGCAATCATATTCCCCATTAGAATTGTTATAGTGAAAAGCATTCAAGGGATCTAGGGATGAAATTATGGAAATCAGGGCAAATATTTGCATCTCAATCCAAAGCCTCTCCCAGCATCGTAATGAAACCTTTGAAAATTGCCATGGACACTGGTTTTGATAATAATGCATGGGTAAAGGTTGTATTGATATCTGTAGAGTGATTCATCCATCTATGAACCAGGACAAGGCATTAATAGGAAGGATTGTATTGCCCGGGGCAAAGTTAGAGCGCAAACTTATCAGAGGCAGTGAACTTTGGTGTTCCGCTGTTAAATATAATTCCATTACTGTTTCATAAATAAAGAGATTAAAGTACCCAAGCTATGAACTGATGATCAGAGGGGAAAGCACTGGAGCCCAACTCATGAATAGTATTTGTTTTGAGTAAGTGGTTGTCTCCACTGATATTAGGGGTTTTATTTTATTTTTAAGAGCTTGTTGGATGGAATTTATGGGAGAGAGCTGAGGAGCTGTTTGTGTAAATGGTAATAGCCACGTTAGCCTGGTCCCTGCTTTTCCTTCTTTGTCCCACACTGGCTCACTCTCCCTTCGCTTGAGAGTAGGCTTCTCTCCATCTTTGTCAGTAGTTCCAAGGCTTCTGGGATTGAATCAAGTTGCTCTCTAAAGAGGAGGCAAAGTCCAGTGGAAAAAGCATGGACCTTGGAGTAGAAATAGTCATAGGCTGAAATCTTAACTTATGTGGCTGTGGGAAGTTGTCACCTCACTAAGACTCAGTTTCCTCATTTGTTAAATGGGGATGATAGTGCCTACTTCTTCAAGTTGTGGTAAGGCTCAAATAAGATGTCGTGTATAGGCCATAAAGTATTATCGAAATGGAAGCTATTATCATGGCTGTTGTAATATTTATTATGTATAGTATTTTATTATTTTTTTTGCTGAAATCTAATTTTCATTGGTATAGAGAATTGTCATAGAGAAAATTTCCTCTACTGATAAAAGTTGGGCAACTTCTCTGCATCTTAATAAAAGCTGCCTGGGGCACAAAGTGGTAATGGTAACTTATCCAGGGTCAATAAGCTAATACGCGGCTTTGTACCGAGTCTCAATGACTTCTACATAAACTTTTATTTATTTTTCCCTTTTACCTCTCTGCCTTGAACATGGTAGGAACTTCATAAATATCAACCCTTGGACTCTTCCTGATTCTAACATTAAGACTCTACCCACATCATTTATCATCATCAGAATCATCATCAGCATCATCATTATCATCATCATTATTAGCAAATGATGTAATATATGCAAAGCACTTTGTAAACTACCAAAACATTATTTAAATATTAGCTAATATTAATACTTTTATTATTCCTGAAGATTCTAACATTGCTTTGATCAAATAAGAGTACTGCAGATATTTGAAAGTGCTTTCAAATACAAAATATACATATATACATATATATGTATAATCTTCATATATATATATAATCTCCACAGTATACATGTGTGAGTTTGTGGGAGTGAGGTGGGCTAGGATGTATGTACAAGATGTCCCAAAAATCTTATCTTAAATTTAAGCTTAAACCTACACTAAGACTTTTGGGAACATTGAATGTATACATGCATTTAAATTCAAACTTATGGTTTTAGCAGAATGGTACTCTGAAAGATGTGAGTTCAAATCCAGTCTCTGACACTTACCAGCTATAGGATCTTGAGCAAATCACTTAAACCTGTTTGATTTAGTTTTCTCACCTGTAAAATGGGGGTGGTGACAGAATCCAACTCACAAGCTTATTGTGAGGCTCAGATGAGATAGTATGTGATAATATGTGTTAGACTCTCTGCCACCTTCAGAGTTCTATAGGAAATGGTAGGTACGGTCCTCTGGTTTCACTGGATAATGTTGTTTCTACCATTTCTGATAACTCTGATAACTGATAATTTTATGGACTTTTAAAGTTTACAAAGAACCTTAGAGATATTGTTTGTATATGTTTGTAACAGCTCTTTTTGTGGTAGCAAAGAATTGGAAAAATGAGTAGATTCCATTAATTGGGGAATGGCTGAACAAGTTGTGATATATAAAGATAGTGGAATATTATTGTTCAATAAGAAATGATGAACAAGCTGATTATAGAAAGGCCTGGAAAGATTTACATGAAGTGATGCTGAGCACCACCAGCAGAATCAGGAATCACTGTATACAATAACTGCACGAATGTAAAATGATTGATGTAAAAGATTTGGTTCTTCTCAGTGGTTGAATGATCCAAAGCAGTGCCAACAGAAAATGCCATCTGCATTCAGCAAAAGAATTATGGAGATTAAATGTCAACCAACACATGCTATGTTCAATTCTTATTTTTTCTTTTCCTCTGCCATGGTTTTTCCTTTTTGCTCTGACTTTTTTTCCTCCCAACATGATTCATAAAACAATGTGTATTAAAAAGAAATATTTTTTAAAAAGAGAGAAATTACCTTATCAGGTAGAATACAGGCTTCTTGACAATAGGCATCCCTTCTTCTTCCTTCCTTCCTCTTTCTCTCTTTCTTTCTTTCTCTCTTTCTCTCTTTCTTTCTCTCTTTCTCTCTTTCTTTCTTTCTTTCTCTCTTTCTTTCTTTCTCTCTTTCTTTCTTTCTTTCTCTCTTTCCTCCTTTTTCTTTCTTTCTTTCTTTCTCTCTTTCCTCCTTTTTCTTTCTTTCTCTCTTCCTTCCTTCCTTCCTTCCTTCCTTCCTTCCTTTCTTTCTTTCTTTCTTTCTTTCTTTCTTTCTTTCTTTCTTTCTTTCTTTCTTCTTTCTTTCTTTCTTTCTTTCTTTCTTTCTTTCTTTCTTTCTTTCTTTCTTTCTTTCTTTCTTTCTTTCTTTCTTTCTTTCTTTTGTCTCCAATATCTAGCATGTTATCTGGCACATAATAAGCATTTAATAAATGGTTACTGATTTACCAGTACTCATAACACCCCTGTGAAGAAAATGATATTATCCCTTCCATTTTACAGATTAGAAAAAAGCTGCTGAATAGTTCAGTGAGTTAACTGGGATTACAGAAATAGGACATGTGAGAAATGAGATTTGAACCTAGTTCTTTTTCTACTGAACAATAGAAACTCTACTTCTATTCTTCAAGAAAAGGGATGTCACATCCTTCCCCTTTACCCCAGATGCTTCTCTTCCCCAGGACTAATGTGGGATGGGAAGTCAGTGTGTGAATGTCTAAGGGAAGGATCTGGTCCAAGAGATATTTACACTAAATTTCTGTAAGATAAATATGTGAAATTTTTGTTGGTTGAAAAAGCTTCCTCTGCTCAGTGTCTGGGTAGGAAGAGCTGTATTGTGTGGGTGAGGGAATGAATGTCTGTGTGCATGGATGTGGGGGGGCACTAAAGCAGAAGGATGATGGACTGGAATGTTCTGTTTTGTGGGGACCATGTAGTAAGAGTCAACCATTTCATTATTTTCACTTATGGTCATTTTCCTAACCACTTTTAATTGTTTTTAAAACTTCCATAGGTTTTTTTTCTTTCATAATTGTTCTCAGTTCTAAGTTCAAACTTAGTTGAAGATGGTCACAGCAATTGAAAGAATCCTAAGAAGCTATTCGTTAGACTATCTAACACAATCTAAGGATTCTAGGTAGCTGGGTAGCACAGTGGATAGAGGGCTAGACCTGAAGTCAGGAATACATGCTAGATGTATGACCTTGGGCAAGTCACTTAAACCCCTGTCTGCTTCAGCTTCCTCATCTGTCAAGTGAGTTATCCCCATTTAGTAGCACCTATCCTATTGTGAGAATAAAATGAGATGATAATTGTAACGTGCTTTATAAATTTTGAAACACTATATAAATTCTAGCTATTATTATTATTATTATTATTAGCATCCAGAGCTTCTTTCTCTTAAGATTGGGACCAGCAATATTCATTCATTCATTCACTCATTGAACAAGTATTTAAGTACCTACAATATACCAAGCATTATGTTAGATGATGGGAACAGGAGCTTACACTCCCCTGCACTCAGGGAGCTTACATCCTATCTGAGGAATATTTAAACAGATATAAAATAATACAAGAGAAATATAAAATAATTTCATTAGAGAAAGGGCACTGGCAAATGAAAGGATAAAAAAGACATCTTTATATATATATATATATATATATATATATATATATATATATATATAGGTCTTTTTTATCCTTTGTGTGTGTGTATGTGTGTGTGTGTGTGTGTGTGTGTGTGTGTGTGTGTGTGTGTGTGTATAAAGACCTGTGTTGACAATGTTTCTGGAGCTCTGTCTGGAAGGATGCTGGGGCCTAAGAAGTAGAGGTGACAATGAGAGAATTCCCCCAACAATATTGATTGGCAGATACACACTGGATTGGCTCTTCCCAGTTTGATCACAGGTTGCTATACCGCCACAGTATAAGCTCTATAATTTCTTCTATTTACGTGACTTTGCCCAAGTCACTTCACTCTCTCTGAACATTTTCCTTCTCTGTGAAATAATGGGAATGGATCAATCAATCACTAAGCATTTATTAAACATCAACTATGTGTCAGGCACGGTACTGGATGCTCAGAATAGAAATGTAAGAAAGAAAAATTCCAATTCCATCTCTCTACATTTATCAGTGAGACAAATATTTGACCCCCAAAAAAGTATAGTTTTTGGTGGGAGAGTATTGGGCTTGGCATCAAGAGAATCCTGGGTAAAATTATCCCTGCTCAGGGGATAAGGAAACTACGGTTTAACTACATTGAGGGTGAGACATTTTTACCTTAGTCACACAGTCAATAAGCATTAGAGGCAAAACTGATTCTAAGCTTGGTCCTTTGTCTTTCCCTTCCCTTCCCACACCTTTCCCTATTTTTTCCTTCCTTTCCCTTTCCTTCCTTTTTTTATTCCTTTCCCTCCCCTTCCTTTCTTCCTTTCTTTCTCTTCCCTTCCCTTTTTTTCCTTTACCTTCCTTTCTCTTCCTTTTTTTTTCTTTCCCTTCCCTTCCCTTTTCTCTTCCCTTCTCTCTCCCTTTTCCTTCCCTTTTCTTCTCCTTTTTCTTCCTTTTCCTTCTTTCTCTTCCTTTTCTTTCCCTTCCTTTTGTCCTTCCCTTCCCTTCCCTCTCCTTTTTCCTTCCTTTCTCTTCAATAAGTTATTTCATTTTCCTTTGTTTCCTCATTTGAGAAATGAATAAGTTAGACTAGATCACTTCTAAGTTTCCTTCTAGGACTAAATCAAGAATCTTATGATTCCATGACCCTTTCAGTTCTAAAAAAAAAATCTCTGATTCTGAGGGGAGACAAGTAGTATACGGTTTGTGAGCAGAGAGGGCATTTTGACCCTCCCCTTTTCCTCAGTGAAGCTACCCTTGTCCTTGTTTCTTTGCCTTTGCTCAGTCCTGGGCTCCTGGGAACATCACTGGAGAATTGGAGGGAGGGGGAAGAGGAGGGCCCCTTCCTTTGCTGCAGGTGTCCCATCTCCCCTTCCCAAGGGCAGCAATACACGTGGGGACAGACATACACAATGGACTCCTTCACTGTCACCTTCCTGAGCAGGCATTCCCAGGCCATGGAGCCCAGTAACCTGAGAGGTGGGCAGCATCCTCTCCTCCAAGCAGATGCAATTGTTGGGCTTCTGAGGATCATATACCACAGCTTTCCCACTGCTCTTTTTGTTTAGTCTGGGGAAAGCTTGGTTTACAGGGGTTCTGCGACTTGGTTGGATTTGTGTGGTTTTTTTTTACTCCCCTAATTCTTCCCAAACTCTGTAGGCAGAAGATGTCTCCAGATGAGAAAGAGAGAGAGAGAGAGAGAGAGAGAGAGAGAGAGAGAGAGAGAGAGAGAGAGAGAGAGAGACAGAGAGACAGAGAGAGAGAGAGAGAGAGAGAGACAGAGAGAGAGACAGAGAGACAGAGAGACAGAGAGACACAGAGAGACAGAGAGAGACAGACAGACAGAGAGACAGAGAGAGAAGCATCCTTCTGTGACTAAGTTCCTGTCTTTCCTCAGGGCAGATAGCTCAGACTTGCACAGGGCAGATTTGGGAATCACCCAAGCCAGACTACCTCTGGAAAGCTATCAGAACAGTGCCTACGTCTTCCTGAGCAAAGAAATAGATATTAGAGGATAAAAAATTCCCAAACATATAGCCAGGGCCACTCAGGAACTAAGCCTTTTAAGAAGAGAAGGAAAGAAAAGGAACAAAGCAAAGTCAGCATAATTTCTACCTTTAGTTTTCTCTCCCTAAGAAGAGAATTGGCCTTGGTTCAGCCTTAATGCCCAGCCAATTCATAATGAACCAAGGTTCTTCATTCTGATCTTCAGGAAAAACCATTCATTCATTCATTTAATTCATTCAACAAGCATTTATCAAGCACTGACTATGTTTCAGATTCCCTGCTAGGCAATGAAGACACAAAGACAAAAAATAAATCATTGTTTTTTCTTGGGCAGCTTATATTCTATTTGGGAAAACATAGGGGCACAGAAAAATAAATGCAAAATAGATACTAAGTGGCTACAAAGTCATTTCTAGGGGGAGAACATCAGAACTGGAAAGATTATAATAGATAAATTATCTAGAGTTGATAGAGCTTCTTTGTTATTTTCTTTTTTAAAGTGTCAAATTTCTTTCCTGAGGTTTGCTATCCGGATACATTGTTCATCTGGTAGGGAAAGAAAATCAGCTGCCTAAAGGGGAAAGATTTAAGGCTAGCCAGAGACCAGGTAGAAGAGGGCAACCAGGATGATGATGGGATTTGAATTTATGTCTGATGAGAACCAGAGAAAGCAACGGGCAATGTTCAACCTGGAGAAAAGAAGATTGGGGCAGGGGGGGCGAAGGATGTGGGAAATGTCTTAAAGGTTATCATTTGATGGAACTGCTAGACTGGTTTCATTTAACCTCCAAAGGCCAGAAGGAAGCAGTAATGAGTGGAAGTTTGACAGAGAGGCAGATTTAGTCTCCATGAAACTTTCTACCGGTAAGAGCCAGCTGAAAGGAGAATGGGCTCCTTTAGAAGACTTCTCTTCACTGGAGGTCTTCAAGAGCTTTCTAGGAATAAAGAACAGCCATTGTGAAGATATGGAGATGAGGAATAGCATAAATGCTGCATATTATTGGAGCTCAGAGAAGTTCCTTGAAGAAGACTCTATCTTTAAATTCTCAAATTTTTCATTTACTATTCCCTGTGCTTGAAATTTGCTCCTTCCATCTCCTAGCTTCCGTAGCTTCTTTTAATCCCAGCTAAAATCCCGTATTCCATAGAAATGCCTCTTATTTCTAATGCTTTCTCTCTGTTGGTTATTTATTATTTTTATTGTATGTAGCTCATCTGTAGATGGTTGTTTGCATATTATCTTTCCATTAGACTGCAAGCTCTTCCATGGCAGGGATTATTTTTTGCCCTTTTTGTGTCTCCATTGTTTGGCACAGTGCCTGGCTCATAGGAAGTGTATAATAAATGCTCATTAACTAATTCATAAAGTCTGAGAAGTCTGGACTGGTAGGAAGGGACCAAATTGTGAACCTCAAATGATGAAGAGGAGAATTTGCATTTGATCTCAGAGGTAATAATAAGGAACTGGACTTTACCGAGTGAGGAAAAATGATGTGGTCAGACTTTCACTTTAGGAAGATCACTTGGGCAGCTGTGTGAGAAATGAACGGGAATGGCAAGAGATTTGAGGCAGATGAAAAGGCTTTTGTGATAGTCCAGAGAAGAGGCAATTTAGGAATGTATCAGAGTGATGTTTGTTTGCATGGGGAGAATGAGATCTGTTAGTCAGTCAATCAATAAACATCTATTAAGCACTTACTATATATTGGACACTGTGTTGAGCACTAAAAATATAAAAAAAAGACAGAATATAATTCCTGACCTCAAGGAGTTCACAATCAGTGGAATATTTTTGTCTTTGCACATGGTAGGCATTTTTAAAATGCTTCTGGAATCGAACATATTTTATTTTGCACCAAACCTGTAATTTCATGGGTGTGGGGAAGTCCTTTCACGAATGCAGGTCTCCATCCAACTGCTCTGCAAGTTATTTGGCTTTGGACACTGAAAGTAAAATACTTTGTCTAAGATCACATGACCAGTGTATAGCAGGGGTGTGTGTGGCTCTCAGGTCTTTCTGAAACTAGTTCACAATTCATTGCCCATAATGCATCTCATCAGTTTGTTGGATTTCTCTTTTGAAACTTAATTTTCTTAATATTGTCCAAAATCACACAGCCAGGATGAGTTAGAGATGAGACTTCAACTTAGGTCATTCTCACTCTAAAATCAACTTTTTTTTTCTGCTAGTCTTTACTGTATTTCTAATGTCTATTAGGATCATCATCATCATCAACCAACTCATGCTTCTCGTTATTATTGTGTGACTCAATTTCCCATTAATGACTTTGAGTCAGTACTATAAAGAGGTCAAAGACTAGACCTCAGGCTCCAGACTGAACGCCCCCCTCCCTGGAAGGAACATACCTAATAATGAGGTCCTTCTGGCCTTCCAGTAACTAAACCCCCTTGGATGTGGTCCAAAGCCGACCTGCTGAATCTTGATTTCCGCTCTCTGGTGAATGGTGTTATAGCAAAATTCCCAGGTAGTTTGCAAAAGCATATGGCAGAAGGGGATGTCAGAGAAATGCTCGGGTGCTATGGGGGAGCCAGAATGAAGGGAAGTCCTTTCACGCCTCTCTGGTTTAATTTGAATGAAAAGTAATTATGCTGGAGGGATGCTGTAAGCATTTTTTTTTTTTTTCTGTAGCTCTGCCTTGTCTCTCCCTCCAGTGAAAACAGAGTGGTGTAACAGTCAGAATGAAGCCCCATAAATCTAAGGAAGGGCTGGCTTTGCAGACCTGACAAAGTGGGGCTTGGAGGAAAGAAAACTAATCTTAAACCAGCAGAATCTAGGGACTCCAGTCTCCCGGAAGTTCTCCCTTGCTCATTCTCACACATGTACACATCGTGCATTCTCCTGCGCTCTCCTAGGACGTTGCAAAAGCTGAATTGTGACCCTGAAAATTTCAGATCCTAATCATCATACAACTTCCTCTTCCATTGGTGTTTATGGGATAATTATATATTGGGGGCCCTCTACATTCAGGAAATGGACTCTTGTGGGAAGCTTGTAACATCCTTGTCTGATTAGTCCAAGGTCTGTGTGCACTTCCTTTGGTTCATGGTTTAGTTATTATTTATCATTTCTATTTTTCTACCCTAGATTTATTTTTTATTGAATATACACATTCTCTTTTCCCAAATCTCCCTATTTCTGTCAAGTCTACCATATTTCCAATCACTCAGGCTCACAACCACCTCAGAATCTTCTTTAAATTTCCCCTCTCCCTCCCCCAACCTCCATCCGAAAAACTGCCAAGTCTTATAAATCTATCATTGAATTTCTCCTGAATCAGTCTCCTCTCCACTCACACAGCCACCATCTTAGTTCAGACGCTCATCACCTCTCGTCTAGACTAAGTGCAACAGCTTCCTAATTGGTCTCTCTGCTTCCAATCTCTACCCTTTCTAATCCCTTCCCTTTACAGCTGCCAAAATAATCTTCCTCATGCACATCTGTAGCTCCCCTGCTTGAGAACCTCTACTTCCTTCTTATTGTCTCTAAGAATCAAGCTCCCTAGTTTGGCATCCAATATCTTTACAATATGGCCCCAACTTACATTTCCAGACTTTACTCCCCATTATATCAATACTATATGATCCATCCCAATTGGTGTAAATTGTGTTCCTCCAAAATTTAGATATGGTATTCACGTTCAATCAATTACACACATATACAGTTATACACATATGCATTATAAATATAAAGATATACATGTTATATTATGATGCATATGGAGTCAAAGGAAGGAAGGAAGGAAGGAAGGAGGAAGGAGAAAGGAGGGAGGGAGAGAGAAAGAAAGAAAGAAAGAAAGAAAGAAAGAAAGAAAGAAAGAAAGAAAGAAAGAAAGAAAGAAAGAAAGAAAGAAAGAAAGAAAGAAAGAAAGAAAGAAAGAAAGAAAGAAAGAGAGAGAGAGAGAGAGAAAGGAAGGAAGGCAGGAAGAGAGAAAGGAGGAAAGAGAGAAAGAAAGAAAGAGAGAAAGAAAGAAAGAAAGAGAGAAAGAAAGAAAGAAAGAGAGAGAAAGAAAGAAAGAAAGAAAGAAAGAAAGAAAGAAAGAAAGAAAGAAAGAAAGAAAGAAAGAAAGAAAGAAAAAGAAAGAAAGAAAGAAAAGAATGAAGAAAGAGAGAAAGAAAGGAAGGAAGGAAGGAAGGAAGGAAGGAAGAAAGAAAGAAAGAAAGAAAGAAAGAAAGAAAGAAAGAAAGAAAGAAAGAAAGAAAGAAAGAAAGAAAGAAAGAAAGAAAGAAAGAAAGAAAGAAAGAAAGAAAGAAAGAAAGAAAGAAAGAAAGAAAGAAAGAAAGAAAGAAAGAAAGAAAGAAGAGGAAGGGAGGAAGGGAGAGAGGAAGAAAAATAAATCTGATCCCTCTTCCATTTCTAAGCCCTCACTCCAAATACTTGAAGTCAATTGTCATATCACCTATGATTCTTCTCTACTCCAGGCTAAATCAGTTTCCTCCAATCATATATTTCACATCTCATATATCATAGACTTTAGGCCCTCCATTATGCTGGTTGCCCTCCTCTGCATATCCCACTGCTCCTGGTCCTGCCCTCTGGAGCCAAGCACAAGCTGATCCTTTTCCCATAAGGTGGTCCTTCAAAGACTCAAATTGACCCCTGAAATCTTCTCCTTTCCAAACTAAATATCTCCCATTTCTTCAAAATCTGTATATGATGAGGACAGAAGTTCCCTTGCCATTCTGGTTACACAAATTCCTGTAGGCATTCTCCAGTCAAAAGATCAATGTCCTTCTGAAACTATTATGTCCACAACTGAGCAGAATATTCAAAATGTAGTCTAACTGGGGCCAAGAACAGCAGGATTACTCCCTCTTTATTCTTCGACTTCCATATGTCCCTTCATTCAACCTAAGGTCTCATAAGCAATTTGGCTGATACTATTGGCTAAAACCTGGGCTAAAAATCACAAGTCCTTCCAGCATTCCCCAGGTAGCAACACCTCTGAACCACATCTCCCTTCAACATGACCCTAGACAGAGCCTGGTTCCCTCACTTGTCACTTGTCATCCTAACCTCCCCCAGAAGACTCCTTTCAGCCTATTTTTACCAATTATAAATGAATTCGTTCAGCAGTGGTCGAGAACCATGGGTGTGTTTGGAGATTTTCCAATCCAAACGTCCTGTAGGAATGTAACATGACTTATCCCAATTTTAGACTCCTCACGTGGGAATCAGTGGCGCACATGCCCAGTCTCTGGGTGCGGGTGGATTTCACATTGCCCAAATTCGGCGAGGGCTTCAGCACTGGTTGGGGAAACTTAAGGGAGGAGGATGGGGAAGTGCGAGGTCACGGACAGAGCCCGAAGTTTTTGCATAGTTGGAGGATGAGGAAATGTACACCCCTAGGAGAAGGGAGACCAGCCAAGTACTATCTTACCCAAGGGTGGCCATGTCTGTATAAATTATTCCTAGTCTAAAAATTGGAGTCCTCCAACTAGGACAAAGAAGACATGATTTTCTTCTTTAAATTTAGAATTCGGCCATTCTAATTCTCATTGTACATGAAAAGAAAAACCAATACCAAAACCAAAAGAGATGTGAATTGCTCCGATCACACAGTTGGTAATTGCCCAAGGTCAGATGCAGATCTCTGTCCATCAGGTTGCCTCACTGCCTCTAGGCAGACTTGAAGACTCCTTCCAATGTGATGTCTATATTCCTGTTTGTCATATTAAAGTAATCTGGGTATTGGTCTCATCTTCCCTCCAGTAGAATGGAAATTTCATGAGGGCAGCAATTGTGCCCTAGCTGTGCTCTCTCAATCCCTTAATTTAATGCACTTAAAAAAATTAAAGATGTGTTCATTGGGGGAATGTTTTGAGAAACAATTATATCATTGAGAGAAGATTAGGAAGCTCCCATATTTAATTGAAATCATGCTGGTCTGTTGGCTTCATGGGATTATAGATTTAGAGCTGGAAGAGACCATGGGCTATCTTGTCCAATTCTTTCATATTATAGATAAGGAAACTGAGGCTGAGGGAGGTAAATGCTTCCTCAAGTTTCCTCAGATAATATTTGTTAGAGCTGGAATTTGAACTTGGGTTCTAGTCTGACACAATCCCTTTACAGAAGAAGTAACTGAGGACTGATGAGATGAAATGACTTGTCCAAAGTCGCCCAGGTAATAAGTAACTGTAGGTTGGCTGGAGAACATGCCATACAACCATGAAAAATCATGAACCTTACTATTCCTCTTTGCAAAGGGCTTGCCCTTTGTTGACCACGAAGCTCTCACAGAGCACAGAAGGGCAACTGCCCTAATGGAAGGATGATCCATGCTGATGAATTGATGGATCACAGGGTCAAAGAATGTTAGAATTAGAAAGGATCTCAGTAGTCACATATTTATTTTATTTTCCAGTGATAGAAGGGTAGGGATGAGAGGAAAAGGAAAACATCTTGATAACTGAAAAAAAATAACAATTAACATTGCTAAACTACTAGAAGGGTAACTTTGCCTGATCTTAAAGACTTTTCTCTTTATCACTTCATCCTCCACTTCAGAACTGTGGCAAAGTCACAGGAGAGAAAAGATAACCTTTAAGAAGAGCATGGAGTATTAATAAACTCTATCATATAAGAAGATTCCCTCCTAAAAAGCAAGAGTTTCTGATTATCTGGCATTTTCCTCATCCAGGAGACACTGCTAGACCCAGAAAAATGAATACTTGGAAAGCAGGAAATACAGCATCCTAAACAAGGAAAGACAAAATATTCATAGGTGATTTCCTTAAAATACCATAAAACCATCTTAGAACTAATATAGAGGACCAGACTCTGAAAAATCCTAGGAAAATCACTGGTGTGTGTGTGTGTGTGTGTGTGTGTGTGTGTGTGTGCACATGTGTGCATGTTTATATGAAAATTTGTATGTTTTTAAGAGCCCTCTCCCTAGATCTCATGAAATCTTGAGTGTTCCTGTCATTGATATTCCCCATGATAAATGTGACTCTATGAGATTCCTATAGGGAGCCAAAATCACTCCAGCCCTTACAATAGCTGTGGGACCCTATTGCTGAGATCTTAACAGCTCTCTCTGGGGCACCCAAGTTCTGTATTCTGTATCTGAAATTTATGGCCCATGCTGTGTGGTCCCTGGTCTGGCTTTCTGAGGGATCTGGGAAAGAAGAAAAAGAAGAGCAAAAAGAACAAGGAGGAGGAAGAAGAGGAGAAGCAGGAAGAAGAAGAAGAAGAAGAAGAAGAAGAAGAAGAAGAAGAAGAAGAAGAAGAAGAAGAAGAAGAAGAAGAAGAAGAAGAAGAAGAGAAAGAAGAAGAAAAGAAGAAGAGGAACAAGAAGAAAAAGAAGAAAAGAAGAAGAAACAAAGAAGAGAAAAAAGAGAAAGAAGAAGAAAAGAAGAGGAACAAGAAGAAAAAGAAGAAAAGAAGAAGAAGAAAAGAAGAAGAAACAAAGAAGAGAAAGAAGAAGAAAAGAAGAAGAGAAAGAAGAAGAAAAGAAGATGAACAAGAAGAAAAAGAAGAAGAAGAAGAAGAAAAGAAGAAGAGGAACAAGAAGGAGAAGAAGAAGAAGAAGAAGAAGAAGAAGAAGAAGAAGAAGAAGAAGAAGAAGAAGAAGAAGAAGAAGAAGAAGAAGAAGAAGAAGAAAAGAAGAAAAGAAGAAGAGGAACAAGAAGGAAAAGAAGAAGAAGAAACTATCTCTGAAAAATAGATTTGAATCAATGTTCTGAAGTCCCTGGGAGTTAGGAGGTAGGAGGTAGGGAGATCCAGTTATATCAATTTCTATTCTTTCCATTTCCAGTTACAATTGTATTTGTTGCTTTCCTGGGTCTATTTAATTCACTCTGAATCCATACATATAAATCTTCTTATGCTTTTCTGTATTTAGCTTTTTCATCATTTTTTGCAGGATACTAATATATTACATTCCTGTACCATAACTTATTAAAGTACTAGGTTTTTTCCTTTTAAATATGGGCCCATTTTATGTTGCTTTAAATGTGAGCCAATAGTTATCATCATTCTCATCATCATAACCATCACCACCATCAGTCGTTTAGTAATAATAGC
Organism: Sminthopsis crassicaudata; assembly: GCF_048593235.1. Lineage (NCBI taxonomy): Eukaryota > Metazoa > Chordata > Mammalia > Dasyuromorphia > Dasyuridae > Sminthopsis > Sminthopsis crassicaudata. The sequence continues at coordinate 631,039,128 of NC_133619.1, read as the reverse complement.
AGATATTTATGTAGTGTTTTAAGGCTTGAAAAGCACTTTATTTTCAAGTAGAAACAATATTAGAAGCTAGATCTTATTCAACTAAATACAAGAAGTATTGATTAAGCACTCACTACATCCAAAGGCATGAGTTTGCTAGTTATCAATTTTGTTGATCCAGAGTTTCAGACATTTGATGTGCTTCAATTGAGGTGAACCTGTAGGTCCAAAGACTTTAAGTTCAATGGAGGTTTTCCTCATAACGTCCCTGTCAAGGACAAGATTCCAAAAGCAGCAGCCATTTAGAAGATTTCAATTTCTGGTGGGAGCTTTGGAAGAAATGGGGTAGAGGTGAAGGAATGGGTGGTTGTCTCATCTCTGGCCACTCAGGGAGGACTTTCTACTCAAAGTTTGGGACGTTGGCAGCTTTGTCCCAGGAGTAAATCCATGAATTGATCCCATGGCTCATGATCTCAGCTAATGGAATGGAAAGGGGGAGCAAAGTCTCTGAGGATTTGTTTCTTGAGACGCCAAACACAGCGCCTAGCCCACTGGACCCTTCCATTTTCCCACCCAGGGGTATCATCAATCCTATAGTCACCTAAGATTCAGGAGTAAACCAAGTACTATTTCTAGCACTTGAAACAACAGCGCTTACCCAGATTAACCCACTCCCATGACTATGTGTCCACCCTTACCCCTGAGCTCTCACACAACCCCCACATTCTTTACTTCTTCTTTTCACCATTCTGCCACAGATTAAAACACAGCAGCAAAAGACTGACTAGAAAAAAACCAACTTTCTAGATGTGGAATCTTGGCCAGATTCCAGAAAGCTGGAGATCAACCACCAACCCTGAACTGAAGAGCTTTCTTTTCCAATCCAATATTGCCCACCTTATGCATGGCACTAAAAATATTGTTGGATATACCAGCCTCCCCAAACCCTATCTCCTTGCTCTTGTGAGTCTTGCCTCATTTTTGCCAACAGTGAAATTATCTTTTACATCCCCTGACATAAAATGATGCCCCAAAGCAGGGTGATTTGTGTATTTTTTATCCACTTATTTTTCCCTGAAGCCCTTTTCTTATTTTTAAATCATTTTTTTTACCATGAGTGTTGAACCATCTCAGGATTAAGGGTTTTGAATTCTAATATATGCTTTGAGACCTTGATATCTTTGATACCTTAATACTTTGAAAATCTATCATTTTGTTGATGAGGGATATCTTTCACTCAACATCAGCAAGCATTGACTAAATGCTTATGTACCCAGATATTGTGCTAAACACTGGGGGCACCCAGAAAAAAAAATCTCCTGTCCTCAAGGAGCTTACATTCTAAATGGAAGAGACAAACATATGCACAATTAGGTATAAATACAACATGCACAAAGTAGAAAAACATTCCTTCTGCTTGATACAGATCTTGAGCTGCATTTATCTTAACATATGTTTTTAAAAAATTAGTTGAAATGGGAGATTCCTCACCCTGGGGCCAGCCTGGGGGTGACTCACAACAACTATAGCTAGATCTGTTAGAACATAACTAAATGTAGTTGGTCTCAGCCAACAGATATATTCCATCCTGAGACCAAAAGCAGAGCTTTTCGTACTTGACGGTGTTTGTTTTTTGGTGTTTGCATTCTACCAGCCTAGCCTTTAAGGGCCCAAAGTGACCTCCATGGTACCATGAAGGAGAGTTTGACTTTTCACTGAGGAATCATCTGAGGATTGAATATAAGTGGCTGAAGAAATGATTGGTTTTGTCTCTGTTCTAAGCTTCTGGAAAAATTCTTGCAAATTCTTTCCTCCTCTCCCCTCTATCCCTCAATCCCCATGAGGAAAGAAGAGACCATTATGGGAAATTATCAAATGATATGTCATACTTCAAGTCACTCAACATCCCTGGGCCTCAGTTTTCTAATTTATATTCTAATTTATAATTATATTTTATAAATTATAATACATATTAAAATATATAATGCATTATAATATATCAAAATGTATAATATATTATATATTATATTATATATAATGTAATAATAATTATGTTCTAATTTATAACTGTCTTAAGATTTGCAAAATGTTATATAAACATTATCCTATTTGATCTTTGCAACAATCCCGGGAGATAGGTGCTATTTCTGCTCCGATTTTACAGATGAGGAAACTGAGGCTCAGAAAAATTGGGAGGTATTTTTGTGGATGTGATTTGTGGTGGCAAAGTTGAAAAAATTCTGAGTTCGAATCCAGTCTCAGATACTAGCAGTAGGATCTTCCTTAAATGCAAAATGAAGGCACCTACTTCACAAAGTTGTTTCAAGGATTAAATGAAATAATATCTGTAAAGAACTTTGCACAGTTCCAAACATGTAGTATTTGCATATGTATGTATGTAATATATATGTATGCATATATATATATATATACAAGTTGTATACACACATATACATACATATATATTACATAATGTAGTGGACATGTATACATATACATATATGTGTGTATATATATTACATTTTGCAGTTGACCTGAAGTTAGGAGGACCTTTGTTCACATTTTCATTTGCCTATTTATCAGCTGTGTAGCCATAGGATCAGTCCTTTAACTTCTCTAACCCTCAGTTTCCTCTTATGTAATAAAGGTTTTGGACTTGATGACCTCCCAGGTCTTTTCCACCTTTGAAATTATGATCTTATGATTTTAATTTTATTTGGTCTTGCTCTTAGGGGGTAGGGCTTGAACTTATGTTTCATTGGTATAGGGAACTCTCCCTCTAATGATATAGGATAGTACCTCTAAATTGTAGTCTTAGCCAGTTGCTTAGAGCCCTGAGGACTTGAGACTTGCCCAGGTATCTCCTAGGACTTCCTAGCCCCAAGAAAGATGGTTCTCTAACCACCAGGGCACTAGGAGTCCTAAATGAGCTTGATATCCCGGGGAATAGAATTTCACAATCTCTTCACAATGTGGCTCTACAATCCACTAAACCCGTTGAGAAAGAGTTTTAAAAGACATTAGATGCATCCGATATTCCATCCCATTAGTCATAGTTACAGCCCCTCTATAAACTTCAACAATACTTTTTGTTCCACCCTTCGGATCTTTGCAGACAGCCATGACAACCCCCATCCTCTCCCTTGGCCATATTTTCTGTTCTTCTTGGCTTTCGACTTCCAGTAAGTCATTCCCTCCTGCCCTTTTAACAAGGATTTCCATTGCTAGGAGTTGGAGTTCCTAGATACGTTTGATCTATCCCATTTCGGTGCCGCCTGGGTGGAATCTTCTTGGCTCTGAGGCGTGCCCTGACCTGCAGATGGTGCCCCGGGTCTAGGAGAGGAAGAGAAGGTGGGGAAGGGGTTAACCAGCAGCATGTACACCAAACAGGGAGACCAGAGCCCTGAATCCCGTGCAGAAATTGGGCCCATCATTCCTACTAATGAAAACCAGATTGGCTCTGCAACAATCACTCCAGTGTTACAAGATACTGGGCCTGCTTGGAAAGAAGCATCTTTCTTGTTTTTCCTTAAAAAAAAAATTAGGCCCTACGTGTCTCACTTTGGTATTTTCCTTTCCCCCTCTTCTGGAAACACATTCAGGGAGCCAAGTTTGGGGAGTGCATCTTCCTTCAGGATTGAGGGCAGAGGGTAGATGTGTGTGTCTCCCAGAGGGCTCTCTGGAAAGCGTCCTTAAGAGGGAACGTGGTATCCCATCCTTTCCTCTGTTTCACCACTGCTGTCTATAAATCACCTGGCTGCTGAAGGAATCCCCCTCAGTTGAGTGACCCTCAAATGGCTGTGAGGATCTGGCAAACTATAAGAATGGAGGTCACCACCATTGTAGTTTTCTCAATGAAGATTCAGAGGGGAGATGGGACAGCAGCCAGGCCCCATCAAACTTTCATCCAATGGAGTATTGCCATAACCCTTTTCTCTTGTTTTCTCCCTTGCTTCTTCCCTCTCCCATCTCTTCCCTCCTTCAACACTCTCCTCTCCTCCTTATCTTTCTTCTCTCTTTCCTCTGCTTCTCTTCCTTCTTCTCTTTTCCCTTCCCTCCCTCCTGCTCCCCTCTTTTTCTTCTTCTCCCCTCCCCACTTCCCCTTGCCTCCTCTTTCCTCCTTCCCCTTTCCCCTACCTAAGTATTTATTTAATCCTTTCATGAGAGTCATAGAGAAGAACTGGAAGAAATCTCAGAGGTCATGGAGTCCAATCTCTTTCTCTCCTCCTCCATTTTTTCCCCCTTGAGGCTGGGGTTAAGTGACTTGCCCAGGGTCACACAGCTAGGAAGTGTTAAGTGTCTGAGACCAGATTTGAACTCGAGTCCTCCTGAATTAAAGGCTGGTGCTCTATCCACTGGGCCACCTAGCTGCCCCCCAAACCCTCCTCCATTTACAGATTTGAAAACTAGCCCTAAAGTCGCACAGGCAAGCAACATCTTTGACTCTGGAGCCACTTTCCATTATTTCATATGCTAGATATAGGATTAGAATTCAGGTTTTCCCAACTCACACAACACTAGGATATTAGGGCTTGGGAAGAAATAGCTTTATTCCATTACTCACCAATCCCTAGTGAAGCTTGGGTTGAGCATTTATTTCTATCACTAAAGCCTGGGTCTTAATCTTGCTTCCTTGACACACACAGAAAAGACTAGATGCTTCCACCTGTTCTTTCTCAGAGGGGAGGACTATTCAGCCATCCAAATGGAATCTGACTTTCTGTCCGTAAAAGTTGTTGGGCTTTTTATTTTTATTTATTTATTTAGTTTGTTTATTTATTTATTTATTATAAATTCAGAATTTAGAGTCAGAGGGTCTCCATCCCAATCCCTGTTGCTTGTTCTGTGACCTCAGAAACTCATTTCAGCTTCATCTCAAACATGAAAGCAGTTGGACTAAGCCACGGTCTCTCGTGATATAATCCCATATTCAATAGTCAGGATATACAGTAAACATGCCCCATGTTCCTTTATGTCCCTTTGGTTTTGTATCGTAGACAACACCCGACTGTCAAGCAGAATATAAGTTTTTGGGGGGTAGGAATTGTTACATTACCATCTTTGACTTCCCAGTGGCTAACACAGCTCGGGAGTAGCAGTAAATATCTATTTTATAGCAGGTGCTAAATAATATTTATTGGATTAGGTTTAAGTCACACATGCAAAAAAAAAATCGGATTTAGGTTCGATATTAGAAAAGACTTCCTAACGCTTAAAACTAGCTCAAAGCAGAATGGGCTTCCCCAGGAAGGGATGGGTTTCTTGACTTTGGAAATCTTGGAGAAGAGGTAGATGGACATTCACTGGTTATGCTATGTTATAGTGGGGGTTCCGTCTTAGGTACAGGTTGGACTAAATGGCTACTGAGATCTCTTCCAGTTCTGAAATGGAGCTGAATTAGATTCTGTGAGATTCTGCCCAGAACTCCAGCCCACACATGTCCTGGATCTGTTGAGAAACCCAGTAAACAACTTAAAGGCCTCCATCCCTGGGCCTTAAAAACCTCCCATTTGCAATGAGGCTGCCTTTCTGTGCACCGAACTCCCCTTGTGTTTTCCAGGCCTGGGTTCTGTGATAGCCCCCTGTTCTGGCCGGATTCGCCATGTCCTCCGGATCTCCCATCCACCTCATGAAG
>NC_133619.1:631028514-631031014 GCF_048593235.1 Sminthopsis crassicaudata | reverse complement strand
CTCGTTCCTAAGGAGACAGAGTTCCAGGTTAGAGATTGGGCCTATGATTTCATTGCTATAGTGGATTCCCAGAACAGGACATTTCCTGTGCTAAGAATAATGCAGGTCAGGGTCCCCTCTGCCCTTTACTTGAAGGAATTGCTTAGAGCAGAAATGTCAAACTCACCAGCGAGTGGAGAATGTGGTCTCACTTAGATTAAAATATAATTGGGAAATGTTTAGCAAAATTTAAAAAAAAATACAATGCAACATAGATAATGTTAATTTGTGGTTTTCTAAGACAATCTGTCCTGAGGGATGGTTTTGTGTTTGAGTAGGACTCAATAGCCCAGCATGGGTGTCTGAACCAGCATTTCAACTCAAGTCTTCCTGGCGTCTTGTGCACTCTGCTTCTCTTAGGACAATAAGCTTGTGTAACCTTGTTCTCTCCCCTCCTTCCCCTCACACACACCTTTTGAAATAGTTCAGGCTCAGCAGCATGGATATGCAGACCCGGGAGGGCATCTTCCTCTCTGAAGAGGCTGCACTGTTCAAGCCCCTTCTCCGAGGTTGAATCCTTTCCCATTCATTCCTGTAACACTCCAAAATCTGCTGACCCAAGCCAAAACCTCTGGGCTCTCTTCTGCTCTCTGGGAGGAGTTAGGGATTTGTGAATGTGTGAAAGCCTTCGCTGCCAGTTATAACTGGAACAGAGCCTAGAGGAACCCAAATCCTTCAGCAGGAAGGCTTGTAATACATTATCTCTGGAAGGGGCCCAGCTTTCAAAAACAGGAAGCATTAATAGGAATAAATGTGAGCGCTATTAGCACTCCCAAAGTTACGATTTATGACCCTTTTTTTGGGGGGGTGGGGGGTGGAGGGGAAAAACATTGTTTTGTTGCAGAATTTCATCCATTTGGATATAAAATGTAATTAATGAGTCACTCTCAGAGTAGGGAAGAGACAATGTGGGTGAGCCAAGAAGCTTCTGCTGGCATCCGCTCCAAGTGATGTTCTGCCCCACTGAGACCCTCTGCTCTGTGGCCCCTCACTCCCCACCCCCACTCCCACCCCCAGGAACTAACCGTCTGGAAACCTAAATCTGCCCCTTGATAGAAAATAGGACCCCTTTGTATGCTTTAGCTTAAATCTGAGCAAATAAACTTTGGTTGTGTGTGGAAGCTGGGGCAAAGATCCTGGGAGCAAAAGGTCAAGTGCGGATGTCCAGGGTGTGTGTTCTTCTGGCTTCCAAGGAGAGGCTTGGGAGAAGGGATGGTGACAGCACAAGGGAGGGAAGGATTAGTGGGAGATTATTGCATTACCCTTCCCCCCCTACACACACAATCTTCCCCAAAGGAGTTCTAGCTATGGTTGAAATGGTTACCAAGAGAAACAAGGTGGCTGCCTTCAGACTTTGGATCAGGTCTGAGATGCTACTTTGGGAGGAATTATCAGTAATTGGCAAGTTCTCTCTCAGACCACGCTACAGCTTGGCTCTCTCGGGCAGAATGAGCAACCTGGTTGTTCTTGTTGTTGTGTGAGCACTTTGTAATCTTGGCTTTTCCTATGGCGTTTCTAAATTTGTACCAAATTTTGTCAAGAGGAAGGGAAAGGGGAGAGAAGAAATAATAAAGGGAAGAGAGGAAAAAGAAGGAAGAGAGAAACAAGGAAGGAAGAGAAAGAGAGAGGAAAAAGAAGAGGAGGAAAAAAATAAACAAGTAGACAGAAAGGGAAAGGTGAAAATAAATGAAAGAATTTTAAAAAGAAAGAGAAAAGAGAAAGGATCTAAAGAGTTTGGAAGATGTGTTTGTTTACTTTGCTAATGAGCTGGCTAAGAATTAAAAAACGAAAACAAAACAAGACAAAACAAACAAACAAAACAAAGGGAACTTGAGGCTGAAGAACTTAAAGTGAGATTAACAAGCACTGGGACTTTAGCAAGCTTTAACCCCCAACAGCCTTATCTAGCTCTGACACACACTAGGGCAGTTCTCCTCCCCCCCCCTACTCCCACCCCCAGCCAGGGTCTTTTTGGTTAACGAGAGAACGTTGCTGCCCTCATCCCACCCCACTCCCAGTGGACTTCGCCCCAAAGCCAGCCTGTTCTCAGAAAAGTCCTCCCCCCCTCGTGTTCCCCCTCCCCTCTCCCGTCTTCCCCCCACCTCCCCCATCTCCTCCTCCTCCTCTCTTTTAATTCTTTGATCTCCTAGTTAAGGTTCAGTTGTTTCGTCTTTTGCAATTACCAGTCTGGAGGGAGGATGCCCCTGACCTGGAGCAGGGGTCTGGCAGACATGTGGGACAGGAAGCGGGGAATTTATTTCAGCCTTCTCCCCTATTCATCCTGGATAGATTACAACAGTAGCAGCCCCGACTGTCTTCATCCTCTATTTATGATAAAGTGACGGTAACATCGCCCAAGAAGAGAAATGTGCAGATTAGGGAGATCCGGCTGGAGATGGATTGGATGGGTCCATGCTCCATTGTCCTGAAGGAAACCCTGCACAGGACCGTGAACTCGGGG
>NC_133619.1:631013243-631028296 GCF_048593235.1 Sminthopsis crassicaudata | reverse complement strand
AATCATTCCACATTGGGATTCTGACCAAAGATGGACAGCTTAAACTCTTGAAAACTAGAATTGTTCAGATGGAAGTGGAGTCAGATTGTAGGGTGTGCATAATGGAAAAGATAGCTGAATACCACCTTAAGAAAGACCTAGACTTGGATATTCCAATTAACTTATGATGTTACCTGTACAAATGACTTAATTCCTCTGAATTTCCATCTGTGAAATGGGGATAATAATTCCTGTAGCTGGCTTACTTCACAGAGTTGTGGTAAGAAATGAATGAGATATGATGTGTAAAAAGTGCTTTGGAATTCTTAAAGCAGCTGTATTCAATTTAATTTATCAAACATTTATTAAGCACCTGCTGTGAGCTAGGTACTATGTTTGGTGGTGGAGAATTTTTTTTTTTGCTTTGACCTGGGATTTCATGAATTTAAGGTGATCCCCGGTGGGGAAAGTCCTTTCACCAATTCATGCTGGCAACTTCTCTGCATATTTCTAATATTAGAACACATCCCAGAGCACTAAAGGGTCACTGGCTAGCTCCGCATCACAGAGTTAGTATGTCAGACAGACTTGAACCCAGTTCTCCTCTGAGACCAGCTCTCTATCCTCCATTCTATGGTGTTTCTCTAGTACTTAAAATACAAAGATAATTGTTTTTAAAAGTGATGGGGGTCTGCCTTCAGGGAACCTCCATTCCACTCTATCAGTGTTACTATTCTTTCTTGGCTTTTAGTTCCCTAAAGTCCTAGAGAGGAATGATGGAAAGGGTCCAGTCAGGATACAGGACTTCATAGGTTCTATTTATAGCAAGCAGATATCATGAATAATACCTCTTCCTCTTTCCCATGGTTCAAAAAGGGGTTAATTCGCAACCAAGGATGAAAACTCAAAGAGGCTACATAAGATACACATTGTCTTCTGAATTCAAGAATTAGGTAGGACCATAGACTTGGCCCAGATCTTAGGGACCAATTGCTTCTCTCCTTTGACAGGTAAGAAAACCAAAGGGAGTCCAGAAAGAAAAGACACGTTCCCTTGGCCATTCCCAAAGAAACAACTTCTTGACACTATTAGTCTGAAGTGTAAAATATGCAGAGATTAGGACTGAACCAGATTAAAATGTAATTAGAAAATAATTAACAAAATAAATACAACAAAACACAGATAATGTTAACATGTGGTTTTCTAAGTCAATATGTGTCTCCAGGAATCCTTGTGTATGACTGTGTGGCCCTTGGAGTAAATGGTCACAACATCTGGGCCTGAGCCAATGCTTTTGAATCCAATCATGTCACCATCACACTTTCCTCTCTCAGTTCATACGGGGATCCCTAGACCCAGCGGTGAGAAGGACAATTTGAAAAACACAAGATAAACTAAAATTTTCTTAAATTAGACTTTTTTCTCCAAAAGATAATACTTTTTTAGTAATAGAAAGAGAGTAATTCACGCTCAAATGGCATGTGTCCACAAGCTTATCTTCCATGCATTGAAAGATGACTTTCTCACCTCTGCTTCATGGGCTCCCAGGATTCCGTGTCTCAGCTCAGGTACAATCTACTGTTAAAAGTCTTTGCTGATCCTTCTCCTTACTAATGACCTCTCCCACTTGAAATTATTTTGTGTTTGCTTCTCTATATACAAGTAACTAGATAGTGCAGGGGATAGAGCATTTAGAATCAGGAAGACTCATTTTCCTAAGTTCCAATCTGACCTCAGACACTTGCGAGCTGTGGGACCCTGGGCAAATCACTTCACCCTGTTCTCCTCAGTTTCCTCATATGCAAATGAGCTGGAGAAGGAAATGGCAAATCATTCCAGTGTCTGCCAAGAAAACCCCAAATTTGATCAATCAAGAGTAGTACATAAGTAAAAAAAAATGATTGGACAACAATACGAGTACACCCCATAAACATATGTACATAGAATCAGACATGTATGTACAGATGGGTGTGTGCCCACCAGTATATACATGCATGTGCAATACACATGTGCACGTGCCTTGAATTATATATATATATATATATATATATATATATATATATATATATATATATATATATGTGCATTTACGTGTGCACATATATTTACGTATGTGCCTGTATTTTCACATCACAATGCATACACATTGCTACTCCCACCTATCCAGACACTGACATTTATTAAACACATACACAGACAGAACCAAGTCTGATGGAGCTGTGAGGACCCCTGGCCAGAGCCATCCAGCGGATGAGGGTCTCCCCCAGCTCCCCAGCTCTGTATAGCACTTTAGACATTAGTATGGCCCTGACTGAGGAGCCCAAGAGCTTGCACTGGGAAAACTAGGCCAGATTGTTAAATGATGAAGATCCAAAGGTATTCCCAACATCATCTGTTTCTACAAAGACAGGGGTGCAGTGGTTTGGGGGGCAGAGCAGACAGTGTCTTGTGTGTGTGTGTGTGTGAGCATGTGTTTGCTGTGTGTGTGCACCCCAGTGTGCTAAGACAGGGACTGCTCCAGGGCTAAATCCAGAACTCAGTGACAGAGAGGAAACAGGGCCAGGAATAAATGGCCTGTTGATTTACTCAAGTTACATCATTTTCTTCCCCTCAAGAGCCTATAAATCTCACACTCCTTGTAAAAACAGAATTTAAAAACAATTGAGAGCTTCTGAGACTCCCCCCTCTGGAAGGGGACCTGCCTTTCATGGGGAGGCCGGGGCTTGTTTCGCATCAGACACTCCGGGGGAGCCCCCCACCCGCCATCCCTCCAGCCAAGCAGCAGAAAACTGTTAAATGATTTTCTCGTCCTCTTCGTGGTTTAGATAAGACTCTCCTTGGACACAGAACAGGCTTCCTGGCTTTGCTATCAAGCCTCCAGGGTCATTAATTCACACATTTCAGGTTTCCTCCTCCTCGAATCATATTTTTGATCAAAGGCCTCTAGAATGGCAGAGGTGAGTTGATTCTATGAAAGCTCCCTGGGTTATCTGGGAATTTATCGCCCTGGGGTCCACCGAGCATTCCATCTTTTTTTCCCCCTTCTGTCTGTTTTAAAATGATTCCATTGCTCAGGTCACTGCCGCAGCCTGTTAATTTTCTCTATGTGTCATGACTGAGGTGCAATTAAGGGGAACTTTACATGTTGTTAAAGAATTTATTACTGTTACCCTAACAGAAGGTGACCCACCCGTGGTCTTCTAAGAAATGACTAGGGCTTTCTCCAGAAATGAGCCGGCCTTGGACCTGCTCAGGAGAGGAAGGAGATCAAAGCAGAGAGCGAAGGGGAGGGAGTGGACCATGGGGAGTGGACCATGTGGCCGAACTGCTGGCCTTTCCACACCTGGGGAGCCACAGGCCTGCAGGAATGGAGGCCTCAGGAGCACCCCAGGACTGGAAACCAAGCATTCAGAGTCATAAAAAGTGCTTATGGAGGGGAAGGGGAGGCGGAGGGAACTCCTGCGGACTTTATTGGGACCAGTTGTACTTTCCAAAAACCCTGATTGGCCCTTAATCCAAAGCTGTAAAAACTACAAGCCCCCAATATTCAACTAATGTGCCCATAACGGGGGCTTATCTCTGGGTATTTATATCCTTCGCTTAGACATGTCTTCAACGTGATAGTTTATGTAATGATGTCAGAGGGGATTTTTGGGGGGGAGAGGAGATAGCTTAATCCAAGCTTTCTGATGGTTATGATCTAAGAGTCCTTCCATCCTCCCAGAGCTCAGGATCCTTCTGAAAAGCTAATAAACTCTGAAGATTTCCATCAGTCTGGATGGTTGATGTCACAGAGACATAGCTAGGAATTTGGGTGCCTTGGGAGAATTTTGCAAGCCCAACCCAAAAGCAAAGAGTTCAGAACTTTCTTCAAGGCTCAACTCGACCAGAAAGAAAGAAAGGAAATAAGCATTTATTAAGCACATACTGTGTACCAGGCACAGTACTTAACAAACATGATCTCATTTTATTCCCACAATAACCCCTAGGAGATAGGTGCTGTTATGATGCCATTTATTCTTTCTCTATAGTTTATATTTTATTTTTTTCCACCATGTTAAGATATTTTTCAACATTCATTTTGGTAAGATTTTCAGTTCTAATTTTTTTCTTCCTCCCCCTGCTCCAAGACAACAAGCAATCTGATGTGTTAGACATGCAGAATAACTTTAAGCCTATTTCCAGATTAGTCATGTTGTGAAAGAAAAATGTCACGGTGTCATTTCACAGTTGGGGTTAAGTGACTGCCCCAGAGTCACGCTGCTAGTAAGTGTCTGAGGCAAGATTTGAACCCAGGTTTTCCTAACTTAAGTACCATCTGCTACAGAATATTTTTCTAGATTTCCTCCCCAGTTGCTTCCCCCTCTCATTACCCATGTCTAAATCCCAGTCATTATTTTGCATGTACCTGAATACACAGGAGATATCATTTCCTTTGGAGCTATGGCAAGGACTGCTATTGTTTTGGTCTTTGTCTTGCCCACTATTGGAAACTGATATATGTAGGAGGGGTGCTATAGCAATGAGGAATGCCTTCAGATGTAGTGGAAGAGACAAGGGGGCGATGTCCTTAGAAAAAGAGACAAGGGCGCTGAGATCCTGTTCCCTGGGTGACAAATTGGGAAGGCTGACATCTAGTAGGTTATTACTTTAACAAATTATTCTTGATAACTAGGCAGACATAACAAGGTGATCATTGAGAATCCTACTTACCATGGGCAGATCGCCCAATCCCTCCGTCAACCACTTAGATGTCCAATGCCCCTATCGGGATCCGAGCTACTAATGTCCCATTCCCTAGAGCAGGACGTCTCAAACTTTTTCCACTCACCACTCCTTTCCTCCTGAGAGATTTTTCCATAATCCTGGGCATACATATTTATAAAATGGGTATACTGAGCAAAGGTATATTGATAATAAATCATAATTTTGTGATCCTCCCACATTCTGTCATAAGACCCCCATATAGGGTTGAGAACTAAAGTTTAGAAACTGGGCACCAGGTTCTGAGCTAAAATTCCAAGGTGTCAGATCTCTTTCCTAGTCTGCTTCCTGATGGAGACTAATTCACACTAAAGTGTAAATGATTGACATTAACCTGAATGTGTAATCCTTCCTAGATTACAAAGAATATGCCTCAACCCATATAATGTAGCTCTAATGCAAGTATAATAGACAGAGGGGAAAGATAGTGAGGGCAAGTATCAGAGAATCCTCCAATTTCAGAGACCATCTATTCCAACTCCTACCAATCCAATGTATTAAACTCCTATTGTGCACAAAGTGATATAGTGGAAAGAGAAATGACCAGAGAGTTGGGAAAACATGGGTTCAAGGGACTTTGTGACCCTGGACATTTTCTAAGAAACAATAAATTGTAGAGGATGTAGCTATCTACATTAGCAGAGGGAGTTTCTTCTTTGAGAGTTCTTTTTACCAATGAAATCAAATGTCAAAAAAAAGTGGGAAAGATACTGTGGCAAGAATTAGGAGTTAAAAGTCAAGGGAGGAAAAAAATCTAAGTCCTTACCCTTAGGAAGTTATATTAGTTCCCATCATGGCACTGATAAGGAAGTAGTATATGTGAGAATTTTCCTGGTAATGAGAATTGTACATGAATCAATGGAACAAAATACATTTACTAAGCACCTTCCATGCGCCAAGCACTGTGCTAAGCACCTGAGGTTGCAAAAAAGAGGTGGTAGGTAATCCCTACCCTCAGGAAGCTTACAATCTAAAGAAGGAAACAGCAAGTAAACATCTATGTATATGTTCATCATCCTTCATTATTTTTTTTTATTTAAAACTTTTTATTTTCAAAACACATGCATAGATAATTTTCAACATTCATCCTTGCAAAATCATCTGTTCTAAATTTTCCTCTCCTTCCCTCCCCACTACTCCTTCCCCTAGACATCAAGCAACCCAATATATGTTAAACATGTGCATTTCTTCTATCTTATTCCCACAATTATCAGGCACACACCAAAAAAATCAGATCAAAAAGGAAAAAAAATGACAAAGAATACAAAATGCAAACAAACAACAACAAAAAAGTGAAAGTGCTGTGTTGTGATCCACATTCAGTCCCCATCTCTCTGGGTGTAGATGGCTCTCTCCAAAACAAGACTATTGAAACTGAATCTCCTCGATGTTGAAAAGACCCAGGTCCATCAAAATTGATCATTGTAGAATCTTGTTGTTGCCGTGTACAATGTTCTCTTGGTTCTACTCTCTATCGTTCCTTCTTGAAGAGGATCAATGGCATAAAATTGTATAGATATATTTTATTTTTACAGTCTCTAAATTTACTGTAGTATCTCTTTCCCTCATCCTGTCCAGACAGCATTCCATGTAACGAAGGAATTTTTTAAACAAAAAAGGAAAAAGAAGAAAAGGAAAAAAATAATTGATAATATATGCAATGTTCGACTGATGGATTTCCTCTTTTCTGTCTCTGAAAATGGTGTGTGTATGGCAGGGGAGAGTGGAGGCAATGATGTGCTAGTAAATGTTTAACAATCAATTGTTTAAAAAAATATTTTCATGACATGTTTAAGTTGAATTTACAACATTAACATTTTCCCTATCACTTTCTTAAATTCTTAATCAAATGCCAATTTGGAGTATTTACAACAAATGCTTAAGTTGAAAATATAACAATCAATTAGTTCTTAGAAGACAGTACAAATACGTATCAGCACATCCCTGAAAAGAGGCATCTTTTTGAAGCTATTCTTTGCCAATCCATTTGTTTTGCAAATGAGGAAACTGAGGCCCAGAGAGATAAATGGGCTTTTCAGGATCATACAGCTAATAAATGACTGAGGCAGGATTTGAATACAGGTCTTCCTGACTCCAAGACAGCACTTTACTTACCTAGGATCATCCCAACCCTTTCTGGGAGGGGACCCTATACTGAGGCCCCTCTTTTAAGAGCCAGAGAACCATCCAAAAAATACTGAGATGGCTTCAGCACAGGGTAGCTGAGTCCCCAGAATGTTTCCATCTCAATAGCAAGATTCTTCTTCAATTTTTTTTTCTCTTTCACCAGGAAAAAATCTCCCCTTGAAGTGGTTATCCAACCCCCACCCCAGACCTCATCTCGGGGGCATGGGGAAACCCTCAAAGTAAACCTCATCCTGCCTTTGGCCTACATAAGGCACCTTTGAATGAATGGCCCTACAGAGGTAGAGAGGGAAAACTGTTGCTATAAGGAGAGACTTAAAATATAATGCGCTCTCTCTCTCTCTCTCTCTCTCTCTCTCTCTCTCTCTCTCTCTCTCTCTCTCTCTCTCTCTCTCTCTCTCTCTCTCTCTCTCTCTCCCCTGACCAGTTAGGAGAGGATAAAAGCTTCTCTTGGGATACGGTGGCCACAGGGAGGGGACTGGGCCTGGCTCACCTGGATGATCTGTGATTTCCAATTGAGGGAAAGAGTGATGGGTGGGCCTTGGCATGGGGAAGACCCAGGTCCAAATGCAGCCTTTACTATCTGGATACCTTACATGCATAGATGACAGATAAATAGATGGATACATGAAAAGATAATGATGATGATGATAGATAGATAGATAGATAGATAGATAGATAGATAGATAGATGGCTGGATAGATGGATGGACACATACATAGAAGATGATAATGATAGACAGATGGATGGATAGATAGATACATGTATAGATGATGATGGTGATGATAGATAATAGAGAGAAAGATAGATAGATAGATAGATAGATAGATAGATAGATAGATAGATGAATGGATACATGTATAGATGATGATGATGATGATGATAGATGGATGGAGAGATGGATGGATACATGTATAGATGATGATGATGATAGATAGATAGATAGATAGATAGATAGATAGATGAATGGATACATGTATAGATGATGATGATAATAGATAGATAGATAGAAAGAAAAATAGATGAATAGTTGGATAGATAGATGCATGCATAGATAATGATGTTGGATGGATAGATAGATAGATAGATAATAGATACATACATAGATGTGTAGATAGATAACAGATGCATGAATAGATGATAGAGATATTTTTATTCAGTTGTTTTTTAGTCATGATCAACTTTTTGTGACTCCATTTGGAATTTTTCTGTTAAAGATATCGGAGTGGTTTGTCATTTCCTTCTCCAGTTCATTTGACAGATGAAGAACCTAAAGCAAACAGGGTGAAATGATTCATCCAGGGTCACATAGCTAGTAGTACTGCTCCACCTAGCTGCTCTTATATAGATGAGGCACCCATTTGCCTCGATTTCCTCATCTGTAAAATGAGCTGGAGAAGGAAATAACATACCACTCCAGTAACTTTGCCAAGAAATTTCCTTGGCCAGTATTGGTGGGATATGATCCATGGGGTCCCACAATCAGAAACAGCTGAACAACAAAAATGTGGGAGGTGTCTTTATCTTTATCTCTGTCTCTATTCTCTAGATATCCATTGATCTCTCTATCTATGTCTATTTACCTGTCCATCTATCTATCCATTCATCTGTCTGTCTATTTATCTATCTATCCAACCACAATGGAGAGGCTTTAAAATACCAAACAAAGGCATCTGTACCGGATCCTAGGAGCAATAGGGAGCTATGGGGGCTTATTGAGCAAAGGAAGGCTGTATTCAGGTGAGCGCTTTGTGTGTAGGTGATGGGGAGACTTGAAGGAGCTGCTCCTGGGTGGATCTTACCCGACCCTCCCAACTCTGTGTTGAGGGAGGCTCCTGCCCATCACTAGGTATCACCACTCGTCACATAGTCGGCTGGTTTCCCAGCAGGCAGTGCAGGGGATGCTAAGGTCGGAAAGGCCCAGCGAGGAAGGACCTGGCTGGACGTGTAGAACCCAAGGATTATCCTTCAAGAGCAGGTGGGGGGATCTCCTTCTGTTCTTCCTTTCTCAAAGCCCTACAGTGCTGCCGAGGCCCCACAAAACGCTCAGCCCTCCCCCTTCCCCACACATGCACCCCCCCACAGGCTCAGATGAGCTGAACAAGGCCTGTGAATTCCCTATAGCCTTCCCTTTTCACCAGGGAATTAGAGGAGGCTGGGGTGGATGGAGAGGGGAGGGCGAGAGCTCCCGGTGGGGGGCGGGGGGCAGACCTCACAGATGCCAGGAGCTGGTGAGCCCCAAGTTGTCCTTTGGACAGCGGCTGGGCCCGTCCGCCCACCGAGATAGGCAGGGTTTTTTCATGCTGTTTGACAGTTATCTTTTACTGGGTTTCTCCATCTGCTTTCAGCAGCCCCAGATAGACCTGACAGCAGGGGTATTCTGTTTTGTCTCAGGGAAGGGGGCGGGGGGAGGCAGGGGGGAAGAAGGTGGTCTCTGGCAGTCGCCAAGGCCACACTCAGCCACCGTGGGCACAATGTCTCCTCTGTCTCAGGGAGAAAATAGCTTCTGACAGGAATCAGTTTTTCAGTCAACTGCCAGGCATCTCCCATTATGGGGGGCCCGACCTGCAGGCTGTTGTGTAGATAACCTGTTATCCTAGGAGGCTGAATGAGGAGCGGGGCAGCCGAGGGGGGGGGGTCTCCAGGGCTCCCAGAGAACCAGGGTAAGGGGCCTCTCAATCGCCTGGCAGGAAGGGCCCAATTATTGTAACTGCAGAGGATTTCTGCATCTAGAGAGTGTTCTGAAAAGACATGGAGGTGGAGAGGGAGTGATGGATGGAATAAAAAAGGACAAAGGAGGTGGAGAAGGGGCGCAGGAAAGAATGAGCTGCTGATTCATTTGTCCCTTTTCTGATTTAATTAGTTTCTTTTCTGACTCAGAGAATATACTTTACCTTCACTCCTATAGTCATAGACCCGAGTCTTGTTGCCTCGTGAGACAAAAAATAAAGCATGGGCAACAGTCATCCGGTTCTGTTCTGTGATCATCGGTGTAGCTTGACTTCATGGTTTACCAAGTGTTTAATTTTTCTCTCCTTAAATACCATTGGTATCGACTGATCCTTTTATGAGTCACCATTTTGCAGATAAAGAAACTGAGTCTGAGGGAGGTTAAATCATTTGCCCAGGGAGCTGGTAAGTGGTAAGCAGGATCCAACTCAGCTCTTCCTGACTCCAAGCAGAGCACTTTATCCATCAATTTTAGGGTCAGAAAAGGCCCTAGAAGTCACTTACAAGAATGAAAACTCCTTGAGGACAGCAGATATCCCAGATTTGTATTTGTATCCCCAGAGCTGAGTACATACTTAACAGATACTATGATTGAGAATTACACACACTCATTTAATAGAGAAGGAATCTGAGATCCAGAGAGCTTAAATTACTGGCCCAAGGTTGCAGAGGTTTGAATTCAAGTCTTCTGACTTTGCAGCTAATGTCCTTTTCTCCCTACCATATCACATCTCTGTCATAGAGTTCAGGCCTCAGGCCTTGACCTAAAGCATTGGGTTACAAAAATAGTACATGTTCAGGGCAGTATTAAAATGCCACCTTGACAGGATGCCTAGAAAAAAGCAAATATTTGAGATCGACGCACAAATCAATAAATCATTGATTTAGAATCAGGAAGATCTTGGATATTCTCTAAGTTGACTGTTTCTCAGGAGTAGGTATCCTGTCATTTTTGTAAGGGTGCCACAGTGCCAGTTGGAGCGCTTGGCACTTGGTAGGCCCATATCCAATATTTCTTTCTGATTGCGTGGACTTTTTCTACTCAAAACTGAGACCCAGAGATCTTCAACAGATTGCCTCACACAAGTAGCAGAGTAGGATTTAAATATGAAGGATTTCTTCTGTTTACAAATGCTGACTTCTTTATTTTTTTTTCTTTTTAAGATTATTTTTACTGCCCAAGATCCCACAGGAAGTAGCACCAAAGCATCTCGGGCTGTTCATTCCCTCCTCTGTCAAATAGTTTGTCAGGAGAGAGAGATTTCTACACTCTGACACACTGGAGCGATGTTAACTCCCCCTCCCCGGTACTACCTCATTTTTAGTATCTTTAGCATCTAACACAGTGCTCCACACAGAGTGAGCACTTAAGAACTGTATATTGATTGATTGATTGATGTGAGCAATTATGAATAGAATAATAGAATCATCTTTAGCATAAGATAAGAGTTGAGAAATTGGATTATCCTAGAGGGGTGAAAGTAGACCACCGTCAAGCTAATTTTTTTCTTTCTTTTTTTAAAAGAGCTCTACATAACAAAGACTTTTTCATCCCCTACTTCTCAAATGGTCTTTTTTTTCTGTCTCTTCCTAATTGGAGGTCTTCAAACAGAAAGTGGATGACCAATTTTCAGATGTGTTATAAAAAGGATTCTTTCTCTGGTATCAGTTGGGAAAAAAAAGTCCCATTTTCACTTTGGAATTCTGGGATTCTGTAACATTTACCATCACTCCCCATCATCCTCACTGGGATATATAATATACTGCATACATATACATATGTGCACTAATACATGCAAGAAGAATGACTTTTCAATAAAAAGCATACATGATTCGGAGCAGCAAACTCAGACAGATCCAACATAGTAATTTTGTCTGTACCAACAATAAGTTATTTGACCCCCCCCCCTAAACTGATCAGGTTACTGATACCCAGAGTATCATATCTCCAGGAGACTTGCTGACATCTGGGTTGGAGACTCTGGGTGTTACTTTGGAGGTTGAGGTCAAAGGGACAGAGAGAGAAGAGCCAGGGGCAAGAAGGCATTGGATGTGATGGGGATCAAAGGTTCCCTGGAAATTTGCTCTTTGTGGGATGGAGGTACCCTAGCTGGAAGCAAGCGAGGACTTAGCCTATTGGAGAAAACCCATTCAGTTCAAGTGTAAGCCTAGAGAAAACTATACCTGATAATCCTTACATAGAGAATGATTTCCTTATCCCTTTCAAGAACCTTTTGAAGTAAAATCTAGATTATCTATAGTGTACTTTCTTTATTTGAAATGTACATTTTATTTAGTTTTTTTTTTCTTTATTTGTTTATTTCTGTTCATACTATATCCATTCCTCTTCCCCGTGCAGGCAAACGTTAAGTTCTTCGAGGGTAAAGACTTGCATGTTTGTCTTTGCATCCTCAGTGCCTGGAGTAATTGGCTTATAACTTCCCATTGTCATAGGAAACTCAGTGAGAAACTAATTCAGATCAACTTCTGCTCCACAGTTCTTAGCGACTTACTTGAGATACTGAAAATTAAGTGATTTGCTCAGTGTCCTATGTCCCATGTCAGTGTCCAAAGTGATACCCACCAAAAAAGTGACTCTTTTTTCTGGTGTTAATCTTAGTACTAATTCTTCTTCTTCTTCTTCTTCTTCTTCTTCTTCTTCTTCTTCTTCTTCTTCTTCTTCTTCTTCTTCTTCTTCTTCTTCTTCTTCTTCTTCTTCTTCTTCTTCTTCTTCTTCTTCTTCCTTCTCCTTCTCCTTCTCCTCCTCCTCCTCCTCATCCTCCTCCTCCTCCTCCTCCTCCTCCTCCTCCTCCTCCTCCTCCTCCTCCTCCTCCTCCTCCTCCTCCTCCTCCTCCTTCTTCTTCTTCTTCTTCTTCTTCTTCTTCTTCTTCTTCTTCTTCTTCAATTGGGGTTCTGACTTGCTTAGGGTCACACAGTTAATAAATATTAAATTTTTAAGGCTGAATTTCACTTCAGATTCTCCTGATTTTAGGGCTGATACTCTAACCATTGCACCATCTAGCTGCTCCCTATCCCAGTACTTCTTGAAATGTGGTCTGAGTATCACTGGATGAATCCCTTTCAGTGGTTCTAAATTCTTTTATCACATTACCAACACATTCTAATTTCTAACATAATAAAACTTTTGCATTTCTCATCTAGTAAATATAACTCATACAAACAAAAAAATTGAAGGGGAAGAATGTCTCAATAATTTTTAATTAATGTAAAGAGACCCTGAGCCCAACAGGTTTGAGAACAACTGCCTTTTCCCATACTGTTTCTTATACCTTGCATGATGGAAGGGGGGACAAGAAGCATAGATTTTTATTGTTTTATTAGATTGGAGAGGATTGTATAGAACTGAGTTGAGATTGAGTTGAGATGAAGTGTCCTGGTTATTGAGGAGTATTGGTTCCAACTCAACTAGGCATCAAATTCAATGCTATCTTAAGAGAGATACATTTTCCAGAACTATTGAAGAAATAGTCCCATTAGACTCTTCTTGTGCTCAGGTCTGATCATCACCTTTCAGGAAGGACATTGACCAGCTGGAAAGCATCTGGGGAAGGCTACTGGGGTGAAGAAAGGTCTTCACTTTACACCATAAAAAGATCAAGGAAAGGGACTGAGGATGCTCAGCCTGGACAAGAGAAGATTTTGGGGGAGGGAAGGGCATGAGCACATATGATACCTGCTTCGAATATTTAAAGGATTGTCTTGTAGAAAAAAAGGCTTACCTTTATTCTGCTTCATCCCAGAGGACAGAACAAAAAATATTAAATAGATGTTATAGAGGGGCATACTTTGGCTCACTGTGGGAAAAAAAATCTGAGTAATTTTTGTTGTCCAAAGTGGAAGGGGCTGGGAGGCCATGAGAATCAAAGAGTTTCCCCTCACTAAAAACCTTCAAATAACTAGCATTTATATAGCATTGTAAAGTTTGCAAAATATTTTACAAATTTGACCCTTGAAACAACTTGGGAGGTAGATACTAATATTCCCAACCTTTTTTGGATGAGAAAAGTGACAACCAGAGAGATTAAGTGATTTATCCAACATCACACCCCTAGGGAGTTTTTGATGGTAGACTTGAATACAGATCTGCCTAATCCCAACTAGCTGCCTCTGAATCCAGTGAAGGCTGAATGATCGCTTCTGGGAGAAGTAGAGGGAGTGGTTGTTCAGGTAGACCAGATGGGATTTTGGGAGGAGATTTTGTATGTGATTCATTTGCAAAGCTTAGTCAGATCAAGTGAAGGTCACTTCACTTGATGATGGGGAGCCATTATGTAATGAGGAGAAGAATAAATTCCAGATCCCCTTTGACTCCAAACCTTCGATCTGAGTGATTACTGTTGGTCCCACTAAGGGAATTAAATCAAAAAGGACACAATGAGTTCCCCAGAGAGGAATTGGGTTTATTCCTGGAGACTTGTAGAATGCAATAATATACTGAAAAGAGTTCTGCTCCTGGAATCCAAAAAGCTGGGTTCATATCATCTCATTAGTACTGTGGGCAAATCATTTCCCTTGTATTTTGCAAAAAAAACTTCATCTAAACGTTATCATTTGATTAATAACAATACCAAACATGTAAAACATTGTGTTAAATACTGGGGATGACAGAATAAAATTTAATAAATAAGTACTTATTACATCATAAAAATGACACAATCCCTGACTTAAAGAAGCTTATGTTCTCCTAAATAATATAGGATATTTACAAATATATGTAGTGTCAACCAACCATCATTACTTTATTTCAATGGTATTTTATTTTTCCAATTACATGTAAAATTAGATTTCAACATTCCTTTTTGTGAGATTTCGATTTCCAATTTCCTTACTTCCCCCTTCCCCAAGACAGCAATGGATCTAATAGAGGTTCTACATGTACAATCATTTTAAATATATTTCCGTATTAGTCATGAGCAAATATTTCTCAAACAGCCTTTAGGTGAACTAGACACTGAGCATACAAAGATAAAACTGGAGAGAAAAATCCTGCTGTCAAGGAGGTCCCATTATATCAAGACAGACAACATGTTCATAGATAAGTATTTGCAAACATAATAGAAGGGAGTGAAAGAGGGAGAGCCCTGGTGTTAAGGGGATCAGGGAAGGCTCAGTGTAG
The DNA here is from genome assembly GCF_048593235.1 of Sminthopsis crassicaudata. Taxonomy (NCBI): domain Eukaryota; kingdom Metazoa; phylum Chordata; class Mammalia; order Dasyuromorphia; family Dasyuridae; genus Sminthopsis; species Sminthopsis crassicaudata. The sequence goes on along the minus strand of NC_133619.1, from coordinate 631,013,541 downwards.
AAAAATGTGGCACCTGAGAGAACACAAGAAGGGTGTGAGGTGGAGACGAGAAGGGGGAGCATCCAAAGCATGGGAGACAGGCTGGTCAAAGGCACTGAGAAAGGCCACAGTGCCATGTTTGAGAAACAAAAGAAGAATATAGAAGGCAAGACAATGCCATAAAGTATACAGAAACTTCTCTTAGCACAGTTCTTGTCACATTTGTTGTTAAGTCATTTTTTTCAGTTGTGTCCAACTCTCTGTGACCCCCATTTTGGATTTTCTTGGCAGAGATACTGAAGTAGGTTGCCATTTCTTT
>NC_133619.1:630988243-631008243 GCF_048593235.1 Sminthopsis crassicaudata | reverse complement strand
TGGAACAGGTAACCTCTAAGGTCTCTTTCAGGGAATCTAAATCTAAATCTCTGTTCTTGTAGGTTTTTTTTCCTCCTTCTGTCCTGCAAGTGATGCAGGCAGCTGGGGGGGGCTGTAAAAGCCTCAGGCCCTATGGTGGGGAGGGTCCCCTCAACTTGGGGTGTAGACTGCAGGCTGGGAGGCACATAGAGCTTGAGGCTGCAGCTTCCACGGGCTCCCTCCCTCCTCCTTGCCTCTTGATGGACATCCCACTTTAAGATAATAAACAGAGGGATCAAGAAGATGAGCAGCTGATCCGACACTCCGTGTAAATGTTTTGAGCTCCATGTTACTGTAAGGAGACCAGTAAACAGGCAGCTTCATCACAAGCTAGGGGAAAGAAAAGAAAAAAAAAAAAAAAAAAGGAGGGGGGGGGAACGAAGGAATGAATTACTTGCCATTCATTGGCTGAGCCTGGGGGGGGGGGGGGGCGGTAAGAACTGTCAGCAAGGGATCTGGAGAGAGATAAGAAAATCTCTTAAAGAAACCCCTCCTCTCTAGTGGAAAGGAATAGCTTTGGAACCTTTGTGCCTTTAAGAAAGAAAGTCTCTTCCCCCCCCCCATCCCTTTAGCCCCTAACCTCCTGCCCCTGCTGGCTCACTCCTGATTCTTATCGACAAGTGATGATGGGAAGCTCTCCATCCGCCCGCATTCCCAGCCAAGAGGGGTTAAGGATGCCTTTGAGACTCCTCTGGCCACCCACTTCACCTTGTACTTGTCAAACAGCTAGATAGCTCTTAACTCTTCCCTGGCCAGAACACGCTCTCCACAGCTCCCTCCAGAAATGGCCCCCCAAACCCCCTTCTCATTTTCCTGCCCAAAACGGGGATGGAGAGAAGAAAGCGTTTATTTGACCATCTCAGAGCATGGGAGCATGGGATGAACGTGCATGTTACCATATATCTTTGTCTGCTAATTTATGCACAATCCAGGAGCAAGAATAAGACTTAGAGATCTTAAAGGCTCCCTAATCCAACTGTCTTATTTATAAATTAGCACAGTGCTTGGCACAAAGGAAGTGCCTAGAAAGTCCTTGTTGCCTTGGCTCCTTGAAGTACCATATAGCTATGAGTAATCCTTCTTATGATTTTTTAAAAAAAAATTCATTGATTTAAAGTTGGATTAGGACTGTAGAGATGTAATACAGTGCCTGGCACATTGGAAGTGCTTATTAAAAATTTACTGACCGATGGATTGAACTTTGGGGTGCTTAAGATAGCATCTTATTTTTTAATTATTATTTTTGAAAATTGTATTTTGATATAGTTTGTTTCTTTTATAATTCTATGTATTTTATTTTATTCATTTTTTTTCTTTTTTTTTTTTTTCTGAGGCTGGGGTTAAGTGACTTGCCCAGGGTCACACAGCTAGGAAGTGTTAAGTGTCTGAGACCAGATTTGAACTCAGGTCCTCCTGAATTCAGGGCTGGTGCTCTATCCACTGTGCCACCTAGCTGCCCCTTATTTCATTCATTTAAAAATATTATGCTGAGGTCCAGAGTGCTAAGGGTGTCAAGGACATTTTTTTAATTGAGAACCTATAATCTAGCCCAATAATCCCTCTCCCTCCCTCTTCCTCTCTCTCTCTCTCTCTCTCTCTCTCTCTCTCTCTCTCTCTCTCTCTCTCTCTCTCTCTCTCTCTCAATATGTGTATATATATATATATATATATATATTTGCTGAGGCAATTGGGGTTAGGTGACTTGCCCAGGATCACACAGCTAGGAAGTGTTACATGTCTGAGGCCAGATTTGAACTCAGGTCCTCCCGACTTCAGGGTGTAGTAAGTAAGTGGAAACTTTGTTAGGAGAAGAAAGGCCTGAATGTGGAAAGGAGAAGATGATAACTGTTTTCAAACATTGGGAGGTCTGGAAAAGGATGAGATTTGTTCTGATTGGTTCTGTAGGGCAGAACATTGAGTAAAAGAATGGAGGGTGGAGGTAAAGGGATTCCACGTTGTACAATTACCCTCAAATAGGATGGGCTCTATTGGTGGGCTTTGGGCAGAGGCTACACGACCCCTTATTGGGGGTGTAAGGGTTACTATTGTTTTGGTCCTATGAGTTTGTCATCATTTCATCTGCCAGGTCAAAGTTTGCAATGAGGACAAAGGAAGTCACCAAACTTCTACGTGGAGCCCTTGGATGTCCTTGTCCAAGCATGGCTCATAGGTGGGAAAGCTGGCTCTGGTTTGGCAGCCAGGCTCTCAGCCTTTGAGATTCCTGAACTCTAGATCCAGAGCCCCTGTTTCTTCTGAAGTCCTTTCGTGTGATTGGGGTCTCTGGAGATCTCAGTTCAAGAGATCGTGGAGCAGTTGGGTGCCCTCTCTCCCTTTTCTCCAAAGACTCTCACCTGCTCACTCACTCCCTGGCAGAAATTAAACCTCAGCCTCCCAGCATGACTCAGGGTCAGGAGGTAAGGAGATAAGCCCAGGCTTTTTTTTAATTTGTGAATGGGGGTCTTGCCTTACAGCTTACAGGAAGTCAGCATGAATGTGAGAATGGCTGGAGTCAGTGTGTTGAAACACCAGCCTGATTCGGGCTGATAAGGAACAGACAGTAAATTTAACCCTGAGAGGATGCTTCCCTCCACTGCTAGGCTCTGGGGCTGGGGTGGGGTTGGGTGTGGGAGGGAAAGTTGCTGCCATTCCCCATTTGCCTCCCGGAGAGCTAAAAGTGCCTGCAGACGCTGCTCCAGACCTGAGCTGATGTGGTCCTCCCTCCATCCAGCACATCTGTAGCTGCTTCCTTCCCCAGGCTCCCACCTCCAGTCTCCTTCCCCATTGAGACCTTAGCCTTAGTCACATCCATTCAATTCCCAACTCTTTCCTTCTGCTGACACAGGCTGAATGTTTGAGAGCACAGAGCTCAGGCAGGAGCCCCGAGATTCAAGGATCTTTGCCATGGTCACAAAATAGGGAAGTAGTGGGGAAAGGACCTAGCTGGGAAGGAGAATAATAGTGAGGAAAACAAAGAGAAAGAAAAGGGAGGAAAGGGAGGAGGAGAAGAAAGGGAAGATGAGGAAGGAAGAGGAGAAAAAGGAAGAGAAAGGAAGAAAAGGAGATGAGAAAGGAGAAAAAGCTGAGAGAGCAGAAGGAAAAGACAGCAGAGAAAAAAAGAAGAAGAGTGAGGAAGAGAAAAAGGAAGAAGGGAGGAAAAGAAGGAGGAATAAAAGGGGAAAAGAAGGAGAAAGAGGAGAAAAGGGAAGAGGAGAAAAAGGAAGAGAAGGGAGGAAGAGGAGATGAAGAAGGAGAAAAAGGAGCTGGAAGAGCAGAAGGAAAACTCAGCAAAGAAAAGGGAGGGAAAGAAGGAAGAGGTAAAGGAAGAGGAGAAAAAGAAAGAGAAAGGCAAAAGGTAGGAGAAGAAAGGAAAAAGAAGATGAAAGAGAAGGAAAAGATGGAGGAGGAAGAGGAGAAAAAGGAAGAGAAGGAAGGAAGAGGAGATGAAGGAGAACAAAAAGAAGCTGGAAGAGCAGGAGAAAGAAAAAACAGCAGAGGAAAAGGAAGAAAAGGAAGAGGAGAAGAAAAAAGTAGAAGATGAAGAAAAGAAAAAGAGGAGATGGAAGATGGGAACGAAGAAGAGAAGATGAGGGGCAAGAGAAAAGGGAGGAAAAAGAAGAAAAAGAAGAGGAGGAGGAAGGGCAAGTCAGATAACATTTTTGAGTTTCCTTTCCTGATCTTTAAAAACAAAATGCAGGATTTGGTCTAGATGATCTCTAAGGACTCTTAAATCTATGTTTTTAAATCACCTAGTGAAAACAGCTAGTGGTGCAGTAGATAAAGTGCCAGTCTTAAATCAGGAAGATGACCTGATTTCCAATCTAGACTCAAACACTTACTAGCTGTGTGACCCTGAGCAAGTCACTGCCTGTCTGCCTCAGTTTCCTGATCTATAAATTGAGCTGGGAAGGAAATGGCAAACCACTTCAGTTTATTGGTCAAGAAAAACCCAAAAAGGGTCAGGAAGAATTGGACAGGACTGAAAAGTGATTGAACAAGTCATTTAATCTCCCTGGGCTTCAGTGTTCTCATTTGCAAAAGGAGAGGGTTGAGCAAGAGAACCTTTAAGTCCCTGCTAGGTATACATCCTCTTACCCTATGTATTTTTTATCTTCATCCTGAGCTCCAACAACAAATCCAACTCCATCTAAAACAACAAACAAACAAACAAACCTTGATGTAGTGGTTACTGGAGTGGAAGAAGGAAAAGAAGAAAAAACCAGAATAATTATCTTTATGGAAGCAAATTCTGAAAGCAAAATGTCTTTGAGGGGTCTTGCTAGTGACCGATGGGTAGCTTTCTCTGGGTGACCAGGACCACTAACGAAGCCTAAGTGAGTCCTAGGAAAATAAGCAAAGACAGACTGACTCCAAGGAAGAGATTTTCCCTTTGTCTCTTCTTGGTCTGCTTGGCCTGGCTCTGAGTGAGCCCTTAGCTGGGGTGTGGTGGGGGGGATGAGGGAGGGTGTTGGACAGCTCAGGACTTGGCAGGGAGATGCAAAGGCCTTCACCTCTGGGTCCCATTTCCTCTCTGTTGGCTGTGAGCTCTTCTACCCACTAAGCCATGGTTTGTTTGGTGCTAATTGGGCCCCTTTTTAGTAGTCTCAGCACAGGATCCGAACATAGCAATTGGGATGAAGTGACCCTTCTCTTCCCAAGTAACCTAGCATATTCCTTCCAAGCCCCAGCACAGAGATGTAGCAAGAAGGAGATTCAGTGCTCCATCAGGGTAGTAAGAGATTCAGTGCTCCATCAGGGGCAGTAGGAGATTCAGTGCTCCATCAGGGTAGTAAGAGATTCAGTGCTCCATCAGGGGCAGTAGGAGATTCAGTGCTCCATCAGGTGTAGTAGGAGATTCAGTGCTCCATCAGGGGCAGTAGGAGATTCAGTGCTCCATCAGGGTAGTAAGAGATTCAATGCTCCATCAGGGTAGTAAGAGATTCAGTGCTCCATCAGGGGCAGTAGGAGATTCAGTGCTCCATCAGGGGCAGTAGGAGATTCAGTGCTCCATCAGGGGCAGTAGGAGATTCAGTGCTCCATCAGGGGCAGTAGGAGATTCAGTGCTCCATCGGGTGTAGTAGGAGATTCAGTGCTCCATCAGGTGTAGTAGGAGATTCAGTGCTCCATCAGGGTAGTAAGAGATTCAGTGCTCCATCAGGGTAGTAAGAGATTCAGTGCTCCATCAGGGTAGTAAGAGATTCAGTGCTCCATCAGGGTAGTAAGAGATTCAATGCTCCATCAGGGGTAGCAGGAGATTCAGTGCTCCATCAGGGTAGTAAGAGATTCAGTGCTCCATCAGGGTAGTAAGAGATTCAGTGCTCCATCGGGTGTAGTAGGAGATTCAGTGCTCCATCAGGGGTAGCAGGAGATTCAGTGCTCCATCAGGGTAGTAAGAGATTCAGTGCTCCATCAGGGTAGTAAGAGATTCAGTGCTCCATCGGGTGTAGTAGGAGATTCAGTGCTCCATCGGGTGTAGTAGGAGATTCAGTGCTCCATCAGGGGTAGCAGGAGATTCAGTGCTCCATCAAGGGAAGCCATTATTGGTGGCTTTGGGGAAAGAGGTCAGTTTGTTGTCTGTGGTCCAGTAACCCTCAATGTCCGGATTCACTGTGAATTTACAAAACAAAAATAAGGCAGCCACTCTATCAAAGCACTAGCTTTCTCTGAGGAATCTATAGTGGTTTCCACACCTGTCAAGAGGTGCTAGGCCAGAGTGATGTTTCAATCCCATCACGCTGCATTCAACAAGGAGCATTTGCTCTGGGCCGACACTAAGCCAGAGGCTAAGGGTGCCAGAAAACAGTTCTCACCCCCTAGAAACTTACGTTTTTCTGGGGGAACACAACATGAGAAGCAAAGAGACTATATAAAGCAAAGGAGAACATGCAAGATTGGAGGTGTTGGAGGGATGTGTAGGGGGAGTGGCTCGGGACATTTGTGAGTGGTGCTTTGAAGTTTACTAGGGGTGTTTTAAGGGTTCGAGGGACCACGTCTTCCTATCTTATCCAGGCTAGGAGTATAGTGGCTACTCATCTGACCTGGACTACACTATTGCTCCCTGGATAACCTGTGACCTCCCACTTCTAAATTATTGCCAAACTAAGTGAAAGCATCTGCCAGTTTTAGCCTCCCCTAGAGTTTGGATTAAAGAGCATATGCAATCGCTCTCAGTCTTATTTGGGATTCTTCAAGACACAGGAAAGAAAGGGTAAATTCCAGAAATGGAGGGGGGCGGGACAGCAGTGGACAAATGCATGGAGATAGGAGATGGCGATTCCACATAAAAGCAACAGTTAGTCACAGGCCATTATTCCTGGACTGAAAAGTAGCATGATAGGTCACATGCAAACAGACTAACGCTATCTCTAGAAGGCACTTTTCAAATGTATTTTGTCCCAAAGGGCACTGGTTTTCAAACAGAGTTTGTGGGTTCCAGTTTCACTTCTTGGTTCTCAGTTTCCTAATTTGTAAAATGAGGGGGTTGGACTAGGTGGTTTCTGAAGTCTCTTCAAGCTCTGACTATGGGCACCTAAATGCCAACGACTCCCATCATTAGTGGTCCATTACTAGGGCCATCTTTACTATGGATCCACAGTTTTGGAAGTGCGGAGTAGTTAGTCGGAAGGCAGACTTAGAATGAAAACTCTAGATAGATTAAGAATCATAGAAAGGGGGCAAGATGGGATTTGAACACACTTTCTTTGATTCCAGGAGTCAGACTCTCTGATGTTTATAGTATGCCTTTTTTCTTTGTTGTCATTGAGTCATTTCAGTCATGTTTGACTCTCCGTGACCCCATTTGGGGTTTTCTTGGTAGGCCTTGGAGTGGTTTGCCATTTCCTTCTCCACTCATTTTACAGATGAGAAAACTTAAGACAAACAAGATGAAATGACAGGTCCAGGGTCATATAGCTAGGAAGTGTCTGAGGCCAGATTTGAACTTAGGAACATGTCTTCCTAGTGACCAAACCCAGTGCTTTATCTAACTACTTTATGAAAGAATCTAGTCTGATGAATAACTTGGAGCAAGGAAGACCAAACTGTGAGCCCCCCTCTCCCAACACACACACACACACACACACACACACACACACACACACACACACACACACACACACAGTGTGGGTCTCAGTTTCCTCATCTGTCAAATATCTTTGGGCCAGAAGACTGCTCAAGTGGCTAAGTCTACAATCTAATATGAGTGGAGGGAAAGTGCTTTCCTCTGGTCAGCTCCAATTCACCAATGCTGAAAAAGGGACCTTAGAGTCATCTAATAAAAGTTTTGTATTTTCACAAATGAGGAAATAGAGGTCAAAGGAAAAAGGGAAGGAAAAGTGATATGACCAAAGTAAATTGTTTAAAAGAGTTTTTTGGGAAACATAGTGGTTCTGTGCTTATGGTGGGAAGATCCCTAGAGAGGAAACTGAGAGTCTGATGCCCCGTCCCTTCGGTAAATTCTTACCCAGATCATTGCACTCAAAACTCTCTTTCTTGCCTATCCTGCAGTTCTGTACCTGGAGAGCATTCTGTGTCATTTCTAAATCCATAACATGATTTCATAGGCCTGGGAGAAGAGGGGGAGGAACGGCTCACACATTCAGAAAATGTCATTAGATTCTGATTCACATAGTGTACATGTTCCCAAGAAAATCATCTATTAATTGATTGCAATTACTCTTAATTGTTTCTCATACATTTCAATTAGGACTGTGTGGTCAGGAGTTGCAGCTCTAAATTACCTGCCAAATCCTCCTGGGAAACTGTAGGAACCAGAAGGATCCCACTAAAAGGGGACTATGGAGTGGGCTTTGGGAGATGAGACCCCATGAACCCTGCTGTTGTCCAATAGGGAGAGTCATTTCCCAGAAACAGATTTCAATTTAAATCCTGGGGTTGGGTGTGATCGTGTTCAAAGTAGTTTTCATAAATTCGTTCTATAGAAATACCTTCCAGCATAGCTTTAGAGTTGGGAGGGATCTCAGAGGTTATTTAGTCCTGTCCATTTTACAGAGGAAGCTGGGGGATTGCCCACAGAGAAAGTGAGTAGCACAGCTGAGATTGGCAGTTTTGCAGCTAGAAGTGTCCTTAGAAGTTATCTGTGCCTTTGTAGTAGTAGGGCTTGAATTGAAAGGAACTTTGGAGGTCATCTAGTCCAAATCTATGATTTTACAGAAGTGGAAACTGAGGCCTAGGGAAGGTGAGGACTTATCCAGGTCACATAAATTATAAGTGAGATATCTGTGATTATAGTTGTAGAGCTGAAAGAGACCTAAAAGATCCTCTCCTTCAATTTTCTTCTTCTTCTTCTTCTTCTTCTTCTTCTTCTTCTTCTTCTTCTTCTTCTTCTTCTTCTTCTTCTTCTTCTTCTTCTTCTTCTTCTTCTTCTTCTTCTTCTTCTTCTCCTCCTCCTCCTCCTCCTCCTCCTCTTCCTCCTCCTCCTCCTCTTTCTCCTCCTCCTCCTCCTCCTCCTCCTCCTCCTCCTCCTCTTCCTCCTCCTCCTCCTCTTTCTCCTCCTCCTCCTCCTCCTCCTCTTCCTCCTCCTCCTCCTCTTTCTCCTCCTCATTCTACCTTTTCTTTATTATTATTATTATTATTATTATTATTATTATTATTATTATTATTATTTCAATGAATAAGAAAAGGGAAAAGAGAGGGTTGAAGTGATTTGACAAGGTCACACAGCTGACATCCAAGTAAACCCTGTCTACTGCACCGTGCCAATTGAGAGTTCAGGTGAACAAATCTCATTGGGAAATCCAACTGGGAAACGGGGGATAATCTGAAGCTCACAAAGCTATGTTTTGTCTCCCAGGTGCCGGTGGGGAAGGTATTGTCCTAGATATGAGCCCAAACACAGACCTACCTCGAGCCCCACCTAATGTTTACCAAAGTTTAAAACTGCCCAGATTCTCCTGGGCCTGCCCTACTTTGTGGCAAATGGAAGTTGGCAGGACCCTATCTCTCATTAGTTCCCAATATCATTTTTCTCCTCTTTGTGTTTGCATTAGAAAAATGAATGAAGGCTTCTAGACAGATAAAAAGGAGGAAATAATTAAGCATGAAAGCCGCATCTGTACATTTTCCAAAAGCCTTTTGGGCACCATAGTGACCTCGGGAAGGCAGACCTCCCCGGGGCCAACTCTGAAGCCTGCCCTGGGGTAGCGAGCACATCTCCTGCCTTGATGACAACAAATAACCACAAGTCCATCACAGGTCAAACACAGTGTGCTCAGAGCCAACTCATAAATGACTGTGACCAACAAACAAAACACCACAAAATAAGCCCAAAGAATAACAGCACAACAACACTCCTTGGAGATTGCTACTTTTGTGCATGTTATATGAAAGCACAATCGATTATCATGTGGCATCCCCTTTTCCTCCATAGTCTTTTCTCATGGTAACCGTAGCTTTATATAGTGCCTGCACATAGTAGGTGCTTAAGTGCTCATTCCCTTCTTTCCCCTACTGCCAGTGCCTCCTATTCCTTGAAGTAACCCTGTGTTGATTCACTAGATAGAAACAGACAAGAAACAGCTTGGTTGTTGGTTGGTTGTTTACTGAGGCAATTGGGGTTAAGTGACTTGCCCAGGATCACACAGCCAGGAAATGTTAAGTGTCTGAGGTCGGATTTGAACTCGGGTCCTCCTGACTTCTAGCTGTCCCAAGAGACAGCTTGTTTGGGGAACCATGGGGTTGGCCTAAGAAGCAGATGAACTGAGTTCGAATTCTGTCTCTGAGAAGTATGAACTTAGTGACATAAAGCAAGTCATTAAAACTGTGTATTAGACACCACTATATTTTATAACAAATGTCTATCTGAATTTAAATATATACATATAATTATACCTTTAATATTGTATTTGTTAATATATAATTATTAATATAAAACAATGCTGTGTTATATATTACAAACAATAGGTATATAAATATACAAAGATACACATATCCATGTGCACATGCACGTATATATACAAATTGCCAGATCTGAAGTTAAAAAGACCCGAATTCAAATTTGGGCTCCACTGTGTGATTCTGGGTAAATAGGCAATGTTTGCTTCAGTTTCTTCCCCTGTAAAATGGGAATGATAATAGCACCTATATCTCCAAATGACATAACATCTTTAGAGTATTTTACAAATCTTAAAGTGCCTTATAGATAATTATTGTATGTAATGTATATGTGCTTCTATAAAAAGCATTGTAGACTATAAGTGCCTGGAGGTCAGGGATTTTAGTTAGAAGGGAAAATATGTGTGTTGGTGGGGGATGTCTCTGTATCTATAACCTATAATAGATATTTAACAAATGCTTGTTGAGTGATTGATGGATAGAACAATTTGGAAAACTTAAAGAACTATATCTATGCCTGTTATTAATCAAAGATGAGAAGAAAATTGACTAATTTTCTGAGGCCAGGAAAAAAACTCTGAACCAGTTGTTTATTATCATTTTTATTATTAATTTATTTTTGTTTATTTTTGCTGAGTAACAGGCTGAACCCAAGTGGTGTGTGTGTGTGTGTGTGTGTGTGTGTGTGTGTGTGTGTGTGTGTGTGTGTGTGTCTGTGTGTGTGTTCACTTCTTGAAGCACATGAACAATAACCAAACCATTACGTTCTAAATGCTTTGAATTTAGAACCATGGAAATTGTAGAGATTACAGATGTAGGGGTAGAAGGAATATTATAGCTCACTTAGTCTGATCCCTTCTTTTTCTAGATAAGGAAATTGAGCCCAGAGATGTCAAGTCACATAGTGGCAGAGCTTAATTTTGAACCCCAAATTCAACCCATTGAAATATACTCAATTATGATTATTGTTGTAATAATCGAGTGTCAATTTGGTTATTCCAACAGTAAAACCCAGTTCCTCCAGGGGACAGTCACTGAAGAGAGCCTGACTTTAAAAGCACACAGATTTTCCTGCTCCGTGACCTGTTTGGCTTTTGTCTCTGTCTCTCTAGTGCCTAGCATGGTGCATTTAGGTTGGCTTGACCAATTGGAAGCATGATGACAGCCATGTGCTCCCCTATGGAAGCTGTCGCTGTTTCCCCCTGATTACCAGGGCAATTCCACATTCAAATGACCTTCCAGAAGCCAGACAGAAGCAGATTTTGTTGACTTTGTTGGGTGAGTTAGCAATTAGGCCCCTTGGACTAAATGATTTCTTAGATCCCTTCCAGCTCTTAACAGTCCGGGGTATATGGGAGTGTAAACTGATCCACTTGCCCCCATGAAAACGTAGCTATGAAAAGAACTTCCTCAGTCAAATCAGAATTAGCAGGCAGCATGTCTTAAAATGTGTTTAACAAGAATCGAGAAGGAGCAGAGTTGATTTATTTTACTTTTAGGTGGCCAATCCAAACAGAGAAATAAGACTTCAAAAAGGCAGAGCGAATCAGGGGACGTTTGGAATGTAACCTTTTGCTTTGGGTTAAAAAAAATAATAACCCTTGGACCTTATTCCAGAAGCTTATTCCCAAAGAAAAATATCCACCCATTTCCAAGCTCCTCCTTGCTTCCATGTGTCCGTACTACTCGGTGGGGAGAGTCGGTGTGGGGCCAAGCATAGATCCTCCCGTCGAAGCCCTCCCCTCCATTTCCAGGGGATGCAATTAAGCTGTCCATTTGTGTTTTCTTTACGGCTTTAGCAGGGGGCTGGTCTGCTGCCTTCTTAAGTATCCATTCGTTCACCGAGGATGCCCAGGCTGGATTCCTCAACCATGATGTCAAATTCCCATGGAATTATTCATGTGTGGCTCTCCGAGTGACCTTGAGCTCAGCTTCACTCCCCGTTATCATTAGAAAGAGATTTTTGCTAATCGCCCGTCCTCGATTTCAAATATTGCCAAGAAGTCCTACTCAGTCCAACTATAACGTCGCTTTCGTTACTCATCACAGAGTGGAATGAAAGCCATCCTATGGGCGTCCCCAGCTTAGCTGATGGTGCTTTCTGAGAGGTTGTAGAGAGCTGAGTGTGTAGGCCAGGAGTTCTTAACCTTTTTTGGTGTGTCTTGGACCCTTTTCACAGTCTGGTGAGGTCTGAGAATCCCTCCTCTGATTCTTGTATTAAATGCATGACACAAAAGGCATAGGATTACAAAGGAAACCAAATTTTAATGAAATAAATGGCTAATTTTTCCACTTCTAAGTTCATGAGTCATCTGAAATCTATGTACATACCCTTTGGGAATCTGTGGAGCCCAAATTAAGACTCCTAGATCTATAGCAATGATAGACAAAATTATCAGATAGTTTTGTGTGTGTGTGTGTGTGTGTGTGTGTGTGTGTGTGTGTTCATATATTTGAGGGATAGAAAAGGGGAAATCAGAAAAGTTAGGAAATCCCGTGTGATCGGTACGATTCTGGATAGCCCTGTTGTGCTTCCCCCCTGGATCTGATAGTTGTGGGATGTTTGAGCCTCTCTCTCTTTAACCCAAGAAAGGTTTTATTTATTTTTCTGTCTTGAAATTAGGGGAGGGGGACAGGAGGAAGACAGGGGCAAGGCCACCTGATAAATCCAAATGCTGTGGCCTTTCACAGGAATTCTCTGAGCTTGCTGCTTTCCTGAGAAAATGACCCAAACTGATCTCTCAATCATAACCCCGGTGTTCTCCAAGGATGAGCTTTCGAATCTCTCCAAGAGACTTTGGGATGCTGATGGAGGTTGGGGAGAAATCATTGTTTTATTTCATCTGCCTGCAGCCAAAAAACCAGAGGATAGGTCAGCATTCATGCGTAAAGAGTTCTTTGGCTGACCGTCCCCAAGATGGGCTGGGGGGGAATGGGCACCATTGGCGTTGCTGGGCCAGAACTCTGGATCCACACGGAGCTCCCCGAATCCCTGCTATTTGTGGGACTCACTCGGGCATTCTTTCGTGTCATTCCTTTTTAATTTTCTAGCCCCTCTCACGTGAGTTGGATTTCCTTTTCTTTGAGTTTCTCCAATCAGAGATACTCAGGTGGCAGTGGAGATAGAATTTCAACATGTTTTATATTTCCAATCCGTGGTGATGGAGGCTTAGATACTCTCTGTCCCATTGTTTGGAAGAAAGAAGAATCAAGGGGGTGGGAGACGGCTTGAAGCGCCGTCCTGATTGTTTCCTTAAGTCCTTGTCTGTCCCTTTGGCATCATGGGGTACCATGTCTGTCTTCAAGACTGGACATCTTGAATGGATCCAAGCAGAAGACATTTTCTAGGGAGGTATTTGTCTGGGGAGAGTCCAGAGGATTTGGAAAGAAAAAGAAGAAGAACTCTGGGAGAAAAAACAAACAAACTCCTGCACTGGAAGCCAGGAGATCTAGGTTCCTTCAAGTCCCAGCTCTCCTCATATGTAAACTTTCAGTTTTGGATAAATTGGCCTCTTAATTTCCCTCCCAGCTCACAATCTGTGACCTCTTGGACACCCACTTCTCCAGATAAAAATGTAATTGGGATATAGTGAACAAAATAAATTTTTTAAAAAGAAGAAAAAGTATAGATAATATTACTTCAAAACTAAGGCAGCCGCAGAGATCCTTCCATACAAATTAGTCCTGCTCTGCCCTTCTTGAATTTGAATGTAACAGCACTGGCCTGGATGAACCCAAAGATACCTTCCAACTCAAAATCCAGGATTCTGGGGTCTTTCTGTGAACCTGATGGCTCTGGGCAAGCCTCAGTTTACCCAACGTAAATTTATATTGGACCAGATCATCTCTAAAGGCCATCCCAGATTAACATCTATGATATTCTAGGTAGAGAGCCCTGTTGTGCTTCCCCACTGGATCTGATAGTTGTGGGATGTTTGAGCCTCTCTCTTTAACCAAATAAAGCTTTTATTTGTTTTTTTTTTTTTTCTTGAAATTAGAGGAGGGGGACAGGAGGAAGGCAGGGGCAAAGCCACCTGAACTTCAGACCCATATCTTATCACTGACTCGTTGCATGGCCCCAACCAGCCACTTAACCTCTAGTTGTGATTGTGTGGTCCAAGGAGGGGCCCTGGGGTCCTTGCCCAGGTTCCTGACTCACTTCCTCCCACCTTGGCCAGCTGCTATCAGGGAAAGGTGTGGCCCCTGGGTCTGGATCTGTCCGGCCTTATGGTTTCTCTGTTGGGGAAGGGGCAGAAAATAGAAAGGGAAGGCGTCCACCCTGGGATGGATGAGGAAGCCCATCTGATCTGGGCTCAGCTCCCGGAGGTTCTTTAAGATTTACGCTCTCGCCTCCGGCCCACACTCCTTCCAGACCTCACAGCTGCACCATTCAGCAGGGAGGGAGTAAACCTATCCGAAACTCAATGACTCGGGACCATCAGCGGCATCCCAGGCCCCATTCAGACACAGTAATGATGGAGAATTAAATGAGAGCCGGGGGTCAGGAGGTGAAGGACTATCTCTGGAGAGAGGGACTCGGTTACAGAGCAGACAGAGGGGCGAGTTTGGGTTTCAGCTGGGGGAAGTTTATATCAGTAGAAGTGGGAATCAGCCCCACATGTGGTATCTTTCAAGAGAGCAACAGCTGACAGATTTCCCCCACTCACTGCTGTGAGCCCACATTGAGCCTGGAGGAGTTGACAGAGTGGGGGGGGGCGGCTCCCAAACTGGATAGATGGAGTATGAGTTAGAAAGCTGCACTTACTGGGAGTACCCCCCCATCCCCTCCCCCAGGGAGCTAGCCAGCCTTGCTCAGGGACTTGGCTATAAAATGGGGAGGAGGGGAAAGAGGATGTTATTAATAAAAATAATCACTGTAACAATAATAATAGAATCCATCATGTGTATAGAGAACCAGATTTTTGTTTTTATTTTTGCTTTGCAAGACTAAGTGACTTGCCCAACATCATACAGCTTGTGAGCATTAAGTATTTCAGGGTGGATTTGAACTCAGGTCCTGCTCTACCATCTAGCCAGTCAATTTTGTTCTGACTATTCTGGCTGTGTGACCCTAGATAAGTCCCTTCACCAAGGCAGCTTTTGAAAACTGTTTCCAAAAAAGTTCTTTTCGTGAAAAAAGGGAATTTTCTATAGCCACAAAATCACAAATAAAATCGTTATTTCTAGTCTTAGATTTTGGGGAGGAGCGTTTTTTGTTTGTTTTACCTCTTTTTGTAACTCCATGGCTTAGCACAGTGCCTGGCTCACTGTAGACTCTCTTAATAAATAGTGATTGATGGATTGCTTAAATCATTTAATTAGTATTTCATACCTTCCTTACAATGAGTATAATTTGATAGAAAGAGATACACTTCAAAATCAAAGTTCAATTAAATGAAGAAACTGGTTTAGAAGAAAGGCAACAAGTCCTAGTGAATATGGCACTGGACGAGGTGAGAAAGCCTTAGGTTCAAATCCAGCCCCTGACACTTACCAGCAGTGTTGACCTTGGACAAATACTTCACTTCTCTTCCTCAGTTTCCTTGTGTGTGAATTGAGAAAGAGATCTCTAAGGTCCTTATTAATTCTGGATCTATGTTTCTATAATCTTGGGGGTCTCTTCCAACTCTGAATGCTATGATTTTATAGATGAGGCTCAGAAAATTGAAGTAACTTACTCATGTCCACATAACCTAGCATCAGTTCTACTCTAACTCAAAAAACATTTATTAAATACCTACAGTGTACAAGATAATGTATCTAGAGTTGGAGAATCCAAAGTAAAATCAAACAACTCCTATTTTCATTATTTTCTAGCTGACAGTTCTAGTCTAATTCTCTCTCTCTCTCTCTCTCTCTCTCTCTCTCTCTCTCTCTCTCTCTCTCTCTCTCTCTCTCTCTCTCTCTCTCTCTTCTCCCTCTCTCCTCTCTCTCTCTGTCTCTCTCTCTGTCTCTCTCTCTCTGTCTCTCTCTCTCTGTCTCTCTCTCTCTCTCTCTCTCTCTCTCTCTCTCTGTCTCTCTCTCTGTCTCTCTGTCTCTCTCTCTGTCTCTCTCTGTCTCTCTCTCTGTCTCTCTGTCTCTCTCTCTGTCTCTCTCTCTCTGTCTCTCTCTCTGTCTCTCTCTCTCTGTCTCTATCTCTCTCTATCTCTCTCTGTCTCTGTCTCTGTCTCTCTGTCTCTCTGTCTCTCTGTCTCTCTCTGTCTCTCTCCCTCTCTTTCTTTCTCTCTGTCTCTCTATGTCTCTCTCTCTGACTCTCTCTCTCTGTCTCTCTCTCTCTGTCTCTCTCTCTGTCTCTCTCTCTCTCTCTCTCTCTCTCTGTCTCTCTGTCTCTCTCTGTCTCTCTCCCTCTCTTTCTTTCTCTCTATCTCTCTGCCTCTTTGTGTCTCTGTCTCTGTCTCTGTCTCTCTGTCTCTCTCTCTATATATATATACATAAATGTGTGTGTGTGTGTGTGTGTGTATATATATATATATATATATTATTTGTTTATTTATTTATTGAACACCTATTCTATGCAAGATAATGTATCCAGAGTTGGAGGCTCCAAACAAAAAACAGACATACTCTATTTTCATTATATTCTAGCTGACAATTCTAGTCTAATTCAAAAAATATTTATTGAACACCTACTCTATGTAAGGTAACGTATCCAGAGTTGGAGGCTTCAAACAAACAAACTCTATTTTCATTATATTCTAGCAGTTAAGGAAGAGGAGGAAGAAGGAAAAAGATAGAACTTGCTTACAATTGAGTATGCATGTGAAGATTCTGATTCAGTTATTTGAAACCTTGAATCCTCTTTTCTTAGTTACATAACTCTGTTCTGAAGCCAGATAGAAATGGTTTGAATTATTCTCTCTTGTGAAATGTCTAGATAATCAAGAGAAATTGGTTGTCTCATGTATAAAATGGTGGTAATAATTAATAGCGACTATTTCACAGTTGGTGTCAGAATGGAATGTGAACATCTTTGAAAATCTTAATGCACTGTATTAATGAAAGCCCTTTAAAAAACCATCTGGACCTGTGATTTCACTAGTAAAGGGATCCCTCTATTAATGCAGGGGAACATCTTTTATGAAATTTACAGACTAAGAAAGTTGTCCAGGAATACCAAGAGACTTGTGTTAGAAAGTGCCATCTGCATCCAGAGAGAGAACCATGGAGACTGAATGTGGATCAAAGCATAGTATTTTTACCTTTTTGTTGTCGTTTTTTGCTTGTTTGTTTTCTCTTTCTCGTATTTTTCCCTTTTAATATGACTTTTCTTGCACAGCATGACAAATATGGAAATATGTTTAGAAGAATTGCACATGGTTGATCTATATTGGATTGCTGCTGCCTTGGGGAGGGGAGAGAAGGGGAGAGGAAAAGAAAAAATTAGAACACAAGGTTTTATAAGACTAGTGTTGAAAATTATCTTTGCATATATTTGGAAAAATAAAATACTATTAAATAAAGGTGAAACAATTGAAACAAAACAAAACAAAATGCATCGCCTTGAGCAGTAAGAGAATAAAACTATGTATTCAGGCTCACACAGTCAGAAAGTTTCTGAGATTGGATTTGAATTCAGGTCTTAATGGGTCCAGATCCAGTCTTTTGATCTCTGCACCACCTCACTGCTAGTGTGGGAGGAGTGGGAGCTATGAAGAGACAAATTTAGGCTCTGATGTCAGGAAAATCTTCCCAACTATTAGAGCTATTCCAGAGTGAAATGAGACACCTATGGAGCTAATAGCCCTCTCATCTATTTAAACAACGGCTGTGACCATTTATCAGCTATGTCAGGGATTTCATTTATATGTGGATTGTCCCGGAGGTCACCTCCAGCTCTCAAATTCTGTGATGCTATAGTTTATTTACTTAACTTAGCCATTCCTTGGATTTATATCCCTCTGAAGGAGGCTTCCCCACCTCTGCCCTCTTTGACAATTTAAATATGAGTGGGTGGCAAAGAGAGACTGCTTAGAAGAGAATTGTTCTCAAAGTCAAGTTCATTAGAAGAGAACTGCCCTCGAAGTCAAGTTCATTGCCTCTGCCTCTGACACATACTATATGACCTTGGACAGATCATTTGACTTCTCAGGGCTATGGATATCCCTTTTAAGCCTCAGTTACAGAGAAGTGCTGATCTATATTGGTGAAGGAAATTCCCTTATTCAAGAATTCTCCTCTACCAATAAAAGCACAGACTTTTTTATTTTTTGTATTTTAATAAAAAATATTTTATTATTAATAAAAGTATTGGAACATACAAAGGTACCTCCCACAATGACGAGTATCAGTCCTTGCCCTCAAGTAGTTGACTGAAGTGGTAAGAGGAGGATATGAAATGAGAAAACCAAATGAAAATCACAAGAATCCAGTCCCTAACCTTATCTGTGGCAAAAGTGTCCTCCAGTCTTGGTATGATATAAGCTGTTCAGAGGCACTGTCTACCCCCTGAGAAATGGGCTACATGACGCCTCCCAAGGAACATGACCCACCCCCATCAGCCCTACCAAGGTCCAGCTAGTGCCAGAAGCATCCAAGAATGTAATGATCCTGCAAGGAAAGAGAAGCAAAGAAAGAAGGCATTCAGAATTGGGGTGGAAAAGTAGGGGCAGGGGGTTGGGGAGAGGACGCTTGCCACAATTTGTCATTCATTCCATAGAAAAGCTCTTCCGTTGGACGAGTTGACTTTGGAAAGACTATTTTTCCAGGAGGGGGTTACCGGGACATATGTCCATTCTTCAGCTCCTTTTTTTCCTTCTGAAAGAAGAATAGTGTGTGTGTGTGTGTGTGTGTGTGTGTGTGTGTGTGTGTGTGTGTGTACATGTGTGTATTAGCTTATAACATAAGCCTGTCAAGCAAGTGGATGTTTTCTCTATGTGTTTTCTCATGTTTTCTCATGATCTTCAATCATGGCAATCTAAGATGAAATGTTCTCATTAAACAAGGCTTCCCCACCTCATCCTCTCCCCCCGACCTTGTTTTTGGTAGCAAAATGGATCAAGGAAATTTAAACAGGAGGTAGATGCCCTCAGATGGGGTGAGGACATTGGCAATAAACATCACAGTGTTTGGGAAGTCTCTTAAGTGATGGGAACCCTAGAGAAGCTTTGAGGAATAGGCTATTGAAAAGAGAAGTGTTCTGGAGTTGGAAACCATGTGGAATCATTTGGAGACAATGTTTGGACCTCTATTTGCCTCAGTGTTTTCATCTATAAAATGGGGGTGATAATAACAACACTTAAATCTCAGAGTGGTTGTAAGGATCAAAGGAGATAAAGATTATGAAGTACTATTTAGCACAGTACCTGGCACAGAATAGGTACTATATAAAATTTAGTTATTATTATCTTCTGAACCAAAGCATCTGTCCCTGGTCATGAACTCTCTTATTTGGGCTGTTTTCTCCCCATCACCCCCATTAGAATCTATGCTTCTTGAGGATAGAGATTCTTGTATAATTGTACTCCCACTATTGTAAACTTTTTTTTTTCACCATGATTCTTTCATACTTAAGAGTAGTGTAATCCTGTTAAATCATTTATTCTCTCTATAACTCCTTCTATAAAAGAAAGAAGCTAGATTTGATGGGTTCTAAAGTACCTTCAGGTTCTTAATCCATCCATAATCTTAATCCTGGTCCTGATTAATGGATAGGTTTTTGTAGAAAGAATTTATACTGATGCCTCTTCTGTTTATATCCCAGTCATTTCTGGAAATTTAAATGCCTCGAACTCAACCCCTCGGAAGCAAGAAGAATAGTTAAGCCAAAACACCTAAAACAGCTGGCCAGATTGACATTGTATGCGATGCTCTGCCCCCGTAGTCCCCCACTTCTTTGTTAGGAGAAGGGTTTCATTATCCCATTATTGGGTTTTCATTTACTTAAAAGTTCACTTTCTCTTGGTAGCTTCATTGATATCATACCAATTTTTTATCTCATCTTGGCTAATTTCATTCAGTTTCAATTCATAGCAGCCTTCGCAGAGCTTGTAGAGCTCTCTTGTAAGTGCTTCTAACCATGCTCTGATTGTCCCTGAGAGACATTATGGTGACTAAGTAGATGCCTAAGGGGCTCAACTTGGACTCAGAAAAACTGAGACTCAAACCCCCCTTCT
>NC_133619.1:630983243-630985743 GCF_048593235.1 Sminthopsis crassicaudata | reverse complement strand
TAATTCCTCATTTTAAATGTATTGCTGTGCTCCACCCTGAGCCACACATTCACTGCATTCAGTGCTTTCGGGGCAAAATAACATATTTCAGGATTTCCTTTCCTAAAAATAAAATAAAAAGAATCTCTTTTTCCTTCTAGGAAGAAAAGAAATTAGAGGCATAAGAAAGGTCTCTATTCCAGCCAAAGAGGAATCAGTGAAAATTCCATCATTCCTTTGATAAGCATTTGTAAATATCTGTGATTTCATGGGTCTAGGTGCTCAGGAAATTGCCCAGATCACTGAAAATCTTAGTGGACTTTCCTGGGTCACACAGCAATTATGTGTCAGAGGAAGAACTGGAACTCAGATCTCCTGGCTCAAAGACTAACTCTCAGTTTTACTCACTTACCCTGGGGATCCAAAGATAAAATGAAATAACAGTTCCCTCAAGGAGTCTATATTCTAGTGAACAAAAAACAAATACAGTTACAGCACACAAGATACATACAAAGTGGATACAAGGAAACTTTTGAGAGAAGTTAATTTCCACACACATTTATTTATTAAATACCTGCTATATACCGGCATTATGCTAAGCACTTTGGATTCAGACAAAACCAAATAGTCCTTACCCCCAAATAGCTTCTATTCGACTGGGTGAAAAATAGCCTTAAACTAAAATGTACTGCTCCTAGGTTTTTGTGATAGCGTGGCCCGTTTTTTCTCATATGTACTTACCCAGAAGTGGGTTTTGAAAGTATCCCCTACTATGGTCACCTTGTATTCGGAATAAGGTGTATTCATATTTTAACCAGGACATTGACCAAGTACAGCGTACCAAGGAGACAATGAAAGCACTTGAGTTCAAGTTAAATGCGACGACTAGGTATCTGGACAGAGTAGTGGATAGAGCTCTGAACTGAGTCAAGGAGATCTAAATTCCAATAATTCAATAGACACTTACTGGTTGTATGACCCTAGGCAAGTCACTTAAATTGTTGGTCTACAACATATGAAAGGTTGATTAGATAATCTCAACCCCCTATAGCTTTAGAACTGGGATCTTAGAAAGTAGAGATGTTTAGCCTAGAAAAGGAAAGTAACAAGAAATATGTTTTTTTGTTTTTTGGGGGGGGGGGCTTTTGTTTTATTGCTGAGGCAATTGGGATTTTAAGTGACTTGCCCAGGGTCACATAGCAGGAAGTATTAAGTGTCTAGGGATTTTAAGTGACTTGCCCAGGGTCACATAGCAGGAAGTATTAAGTGTCTACTAGGGATTCTAAGTGACTTACCCAGGGTCACATAGCAGGAAGTATTAAGTGTCTGAGGCTAGATTTGAACTCAGATCCTCTGACTTCAGGCTGGTACTCTATCACTGCGCCACCTAGCTGCCCCAAGAGTAGCTCAAAATAAATTAAGCACCATTGGACAAGAAAGAGATTAGATTCATCCAACTTCAAGGGACCAGGAACGATGGGTGGGATCCTCATCAAGGAAGGTCTTCAAAGCAAAGACTGGGTTTCATTACCGAGTTGGCCTTTGAGCATCTTCCAAGCTCTGCACTTGTGAGAGTCTAGGATTCCATGTATTTCCACGAGTGGGAAATTGCTCCGAGGCAGACCGGATGGCCTATTTAGGCTTGAAATAGAATGATATTTCACATCCGGACCAAAGCAATGGGTTCAAGGAGGGAATTTTGTTCTTCATTAAGAAAGCTTTTTACTTATATTTATTATTGTGAAATACACCTTTTCAATGGCAGGGAGGTCGGAGAACTAACCATCTTCCTAGTGGAGAGAGACCATCGTCTGTCCATTGTCTCGGGTTTTCTTGCTAAGGGCCAGGAACTGAGAGAGCTAGAAAACCCCCACCTAAACCTACCTGGATCCTTCATTTTATTTATCCAGTGAGTGAAAAAAACCAGACCCTCGGCATCCTTACAGATGAGCCCAAAAGCCATTTTTCATCACGTTAGGTTCCCTGTCCTTCAGCAGGCTGGTTTTAAGGACCTTATAGATGCAGCTTGAACTCCTGCCCAGTTGTCAAGTCCTCGACCTTAGAAGAAGGACCCCGGGCGCTAAACTGTCAGAGTTTCCCCTCCCGTCTATGAGGCAGTATCAGCCAAGCTCCATGCTGGCTGGCTAGGTCCTGGGGTTGCAAGACCTTTTGCACTCAATCCAGAGCAGGCTGTTCCCCCCCTGAGTTTCTGGGAGCTGACAAGATCACAGAGAGAAGTAGTTTGGCAAGGGGCCAGCCTCTCCATTATGAAGGGGCAGTGTGCTGAGCAGGACTATGTGTGAGGATATAAAAAGGGGCATTGAAGGGGCGCACTTAGAAGATGCTTATTTTCCATAGGGCTGTACAATATGAGCTTTGTAAGAGGGACCTGGCATGGCTAGCACTGAAAAAGAATCTTTTTTCCCCCTTTTTTTTTCCCTTCCCCACCCCTTCTGGGAGAGATTATTTAATTTAAAAATAATTGAATGTGGAAAATCTTGGATATGGAAACTGTTTATCA
>NC_133619.1:630903243-630980743 GCF_048593235.1 Sminthopsis crassicaudata | reverse complement strand
GGCCCCCATCTGGTTTAAGAAATGGGATTAATAAGCAGCCAGGCTAGGACTCAAGACAGAAAAACGCCACCCTGAGGACCAATTTGCAGGCCTGAGTACCAGGAGTAATGGCATCTCCTTTTTCTATCCCCCTCCCCAAGCCTTCTCCTCCTTAATGGGACTGCTCCAAATTCCTCCCAGCTTCCCCAAAGAAAGAATACACAGTCTTTTGAGAGCTTCAGGGCAGGGAGAAGGAGGGGGCGAAAGAGGCAACCCGCTGTTAGAGATGGTTTTTTGGAAGAAAAGAGGCATCAATTCAGACACCTCCAACCTATTCCCACCCTGTCGCTTTTGGGGGCCAAAAATCAGAAAGGGTGTCTTTCCCCTGAAGAAATCTGAAAGGGGGATTTCGCCAAGAAACAGCCACCTCTTGCTTCCCCCCCTCCCCTCGCCTCCCTTGTGTCTTGGCGTCTTGTGCTGTATTTCTCACTGGTTTGTCCCGTCTCCTGCCAGGGCCAGGTCTGAACCCGAGGTGATGGGCGACTAGGCCCTTTCATGCCATTGCTGTAGGAACGGGCCCTCTTGGAAATGAAAATGTTGGCCATCCTTCTCTTGCTCCCACTCACCCATTCCATCATCCTTTTCTTCTGAATTCTCATCTCCCGGGAAAGGTGGACAAACCATTCTGTGAACCCCCTTCCCTCGGAGGTGACGGGCACCTCTTGGCACCCCGGCTCCTGCCGAGCAAGCTGCCCCCAGGGTGGATGCCAGGGGCAGAGCCCAAGTGGCAGCATCTCGGCTGTTCTGCTCCAGCTTCCAGTGCAAACAAGCTGCTTGTTCTCTGTCCCTGTTGGTTCCTGGCCGAATCCGATCCTGGCGGACCAAGAGCCTCCCTCCGTCCAGCAAATGTACTCTATTTTCACCCCCTGGATGTTGTATCCCATTCACTTCCCTTTATTTCTGGGCCCTTTGCCGCGGTTCCAGGAAGCTTGAAACAAACTTGTTTGATTCAAGTGAACTTTTGGTTATTCTTCTCTGGGGTTCCAGGATTGTAAATCCAGAAAACCTTCAAAACTTTAAGGCTCCTTAATGTAGGTCAGGGTACATGCTCCTCCTGCTAATCCAGACTGAGTCTCCATCCTCTCTTCCCCCTCGGTAGCTTTGTAGATGACCTTGAAGAATGGGAATGACTAAACATGCTATTCCCCCTTTGACCAACCTCATACAGTAGGTGCTTAATAATCTCCTGTTCTATTAAACTGGGCTTCTCCAAGCCGATTTAGGCTGGTCCTTGCACAAGAAACAAACTCCCTCAACGGGCCTGCCCTTGAAAGCTTTCCGGGTGAGCAGAACTTGCCTAGGATTGTTGGCCATTGGCAGTTTTCATCCTTTTCTTTATACTTTCTAGATTATGTGTCTTCCTAAAATGGGGTGCCCGTGCTCCCCCGTATTAGAAGATAACTCATTATCAATGAGTGTCTCATGAATGTGGAAGGCAGCCAGAGTCCCTTGGAAGGGGATTTGCCCAATGAGAATCATTTAAGCCCCAGGAGAAGGATGACACTTAAGGCCCAAGAAGGACTCTTCCTTCCTTGGCACTTCCTTCCGAACAGTGGGAAGGCTCGGGATTGCAAGGAGCCATCCAGAAGGATCAGAGTGATTTTTAAATTATGGACACCATTAGTTAGTCCATTTCTTCCTGCTTTTGTCAGCAATAAACCCCAATCCGTTCATTCTCCTCCCTGCTCCCCCCGACCCCCAGACACACAATTGCCCACTCTCCCCCTGCTCCCCGGGCCCATATGGCCAGGGCTTTTTGAGAATTCATCCTAGGGCAAGTGCTGCCGGTGAACTTGTGTGAAGGGCGCATTCCTCAGTCCGTGCTCTGGCTCCCGGGGCAGGTCCCAGCCCTGCGGGAGATAAGATACAAGTCGGTGTTTACAAGGAGGTGTCAGCCACGCTACAGCAGGACACCCCGATGAGTGATTAAAAAAATAAAAAGAGGCAAGCAAAAGGCGCTGACACGGCCACATCACTTAATGAGGTCATCGGCTAAAGCCGCCACCCTGCTGATAACCTGTGAACCCCAATCTCAATGCCGAGGGGTCTGGAACCCCAGCTCACCACTCTCTGCCTGTCAGTCAGAACCCAGCACCCAGTCCCAGCAGGACCGGCAGCCAAGGCTCCCTCTCAGGCCGCCCATGCTGGCTCCCAGCCTGAGACAGCAAAATGGCGCCGGGACACCAAGGAGCCTAAAATAGAGTGGGATGAGCTATATGCCCTCAAGGAGTGTAATATATTATGTATATATTTCTATATACATGTGTGTATTCATATACGTGTTCATATTCTGCCTTAACTTATCCGCAGATGCATTATTTTCTCCTTAGTGGATTTTCTTCTAGATCTAAATTCTAATTCTTTTTTTTTGTTTATTTGTTTTTTGCTGAGGCAATTTGGGGTTAAGTGACTTTAGGAAGTATTAAGTGTCTAAGGTCAGATTTGAACTCAGGTCCTCCTGACTTCAGGGCTGGTGCTCTACCCACTGCACCAACTAAGCTGCTCCTAAAAAATATAGATTTTTACCCCAATGTTACAAGGCCAATGTCAAAGAATTAGAGACTTCGGGTTATTTCCTAGCTGTATGACTCTGGGCAAGTCACTTAACCCTAATTGTCTCAGAAAAAAAAAAAAAAAAAAAAAAAAGAGAGAGAAAACTATTTTTAGAGAATGAAGAAATTGCAAGAATCTCCCCATACACTAAAATCTCTTCCAGATAACTTAAGTTTCCTGAGAATTGTCTTCTTCTGCTTAGGGGAAGGCAGGCCCCCAACCCAAAGTAGGAGGTTAGACTGGATAAAACCATAGGTCAAAGAAGAATTAATGGGAAGAGAGAAGATTACATTCATTGGTGTATATGGGGCCTTTCTATTTTTGACTTTCTTCAGTATCTCTGATTCATCTTAGCCATTTTCTTAGCATAATTTCAAATTGCTTTCCAGTATGGTTAAGTCAACTCATAGATCTATCAATAGTCTGTTAGGGTACCCATCTTTCCACAGCCCCTCCAGCATTGACTATTTCAATCTTTGGTCATTTTGTGGCCAATTTTGGGGGGTATAAGGTAAAATCGCAGCATTGTTTCAACGTTTCTTTCTCTTCCAACTAGTACGTTGGAGCAATTTTTCATATGATTATTAATAGTTTACAATTCTTCTTATGAGAACTCTTTGCCCACATTCTTTGGGGAAATGAATTTTTCCATGGGGGAATGACTTTGGGTCATATATTTTTGTTCGTTCCATAAATGTCTCGAATGTCAAACCCAAATCAAAAATATTTAATGCCAGGGTTTAGGGAAAGGGAGAAGAGAAGGCGAAATGAAGAGTAAGAGGCAGCAATCAGCCTCTCATTCCGGCGTGAGAATCGAAGGATCACGGAAGCCATTTTGATTTTTATGACCAACCAGAGCTCTTGGTTACATCTGAAGAGATTAGCATGGAAGTCCCTGTGGAGCAGGGGACATGGAGTAGGTGTGTTCAACAATTGTGACAGCTCTTTGTCAAGAACTTTAGACTCATTATCTCGGTTGATCCTCGCAACAACCCTGAAAGGTAGGAGCCATTTTCCATATTAGGAAATAGATATGGAGAGGGAGAGAGATAGAGAGACAGAGAAAGAAAGACACAGAGAGATAGAGACAGAGGCAGAAAGAGAGACAGAGAGGGGGGAGAGGGAGAGAGAGAAAGAGAGACAGAGACAGTCTTTTCTTCTCCATTCCCTTAGAATGCCAACAAATATAAAGCAAATAATCACTCCATGTCCCATGTGAAACATCACCTCCAAAGTTAAAAAAAAAAATCAAAAGACCAGACCATGTTTTTTCAGCTTAATGTCCCATTTCCTCTCAGAAAACAAGGGTTTTGTCCTTCCTTCAGTTTTCACTTGGGCCTGTGTCCAATCCCCTTCTCTTTTGCGGCTTTCCAAACTTCATTTGTCCATTGAAGGAGCCTCAGCCCTTGCTTCTCACATCTTGGGATGTACCACCCCAAACTTTGGCAGAGCCAGATCAAAAGCGGGCATTTTGGGCTTTCCTGAGTACTGTTTTATTCTTGAAATCTCAAAACATAAGAACTTCAAACAAGTTCCAAAAATAACAAACCGAAAGATTGAGGAGTGTTTTGCCGGCGACTGATTTTGGCATGGATGGCTCCGTGGGCAAGGAGCCCCCCTGGGGACGAGTTGGCAGGTTGGCTCCCATGGAACCTGGATGGCCACCCGCCCTGCCCAGAGCGCCTGGCATCCTGGGATTACTCATCAGTGCCAGACGTCACAGCTACATCATCGGTATGTCTCCGTCTGTCAGGAGCCTTCCCTTGGGCCAGGGCCCACCTATGAGAAATGCTTCTTTTTGTTTTAATATGGGTCCAGCCAACCTGGGGGCTGACTCTTTTCCAGCATCGCTCCTTCATCCTGTATTCAGGCAGGCCGACGGGCTTTTGCAACTTTTGCCCTGGTCAGTGGAAGGGAAAGGACACCCCTTTGCTCTGCTTTAGAAAAGAAAGAGGACTTTTATCTAGGTACTCTTAAATACATCTACATATGTGTTTGTGTATGAAAGATCTTGGGGCAGCTAGGTGGTGCAGTGGTTAGATCACCAGCCCGGAAGTCAAGAGAACCTGAGTTCAAATGTGACATCAGACATTTAACACTTGGCTGTGTGACCCTGGGCAAGTCACTTGACTCTAATTCCTTCAGAAAAGAGAGAGAGAGAGAGAGAGAGAGAGAGAGAGAGAGAGAGAGAGAGAGAGACAGAGACAGAGAGAGAGAGAGAGAGAGAGACAGAGAGAGACAGAGACAGAGACAGAGAGAGACAGACAGAGAGAGAGAGAGAGAGAGAGAGAGAGAGAGAGAGAGAGAGAGAGAGAGAGATCTTAGACAGGTCACTTCTCTGTGGGTCTTATTTGTAAAATGAGAGGACTAAAGTAGATTAGAGCCCCTGAATTCGGGTCCATGAACATGTCTCCCTGCCCCGCAACTTGCTGCCCTAAATTTGCAAATTGTATGTCAGTATAATTGATTTTCTTTGTAATACTATGAATTTTATTTCATGGCATTTGAATGTATTCTTCTAAGAAGAGCCAATAGTTTCATCAGACACTACCCCCAGAGGGTCACAACCTATACAAAAAAAGTTAAGAGCTCCTGGGTTCCATGGAGCTATGATTAGAAGAAAATCAGGAACCCTGAGTTCAGGTACTAGCTCAGGGTTACATACTAAACCTGAGGAACTAGAACCTCAAGTCTCAAGTTGTCTTTCCTCTCTTGAAAATACATTTAAGGAATCCTCATTCCCTCCCCTCATTTTACACAATATATACACACATACATGCACATACACATACATCAAACACACGCCCTTTGGGCTCCTTCCAGTTCTAAATCTGGGATCCAATGATTAACTCCAAAAACTGCCATTTCCACGATTCCACAGTGTGTGCCAAGGGAGATGCCCCGCACTATACAGAGTTATTAATCCATTGTCCAAAATGCTTTAGGTTCTAGAACACCAGGCTGTTTTGGGAAACTAGGGACAGTGGATTTTATTGAAAACATAGTTGCTGTTATTTTAATTTCTTGGGAAAGAAGGTCTAAAAGAATTGACCTAGGTCTGAAAAAATTGAAAAATCAGTTCTGTAACAATTTTTTTGCCCCGAGTGCCCAGTCTTTTTGCCCGCTGAAGAAGATGCTGGTCTTACGGCTCAGAAATGGAGACACAGCCAGCTTTCTAAAAAGGTTGGGGAAGGGTCTCCATCTCTGTGAACTTTGTAGCTCTCCCAGCAGGATGCCGTTCCCTCGCCAGGGCCACACTCTTGCCAGGAGACCAGTGTGAGAAGGCATGACAGAGGATGGGGCCAGAAGGGGCTAAGGAATGTTTTTTGATAGGGTGTCGTTATCCTTTGTGGGCAATTCCTATTAGGGAAAAGTTGGTGGGTCAGCTGTCCCCATGGTGTATCTTGAGCCTGAGAAATGCGCCAGAGTAGACTGATTTTTTAGCCCTGTGCCGGGAGATTTCCCAGCATAGAGAGACACCACCTGGCTCTTAAATTTTCCTAAACACAAGTGACTTGTCTTTAGGAGAAATTTCCTTTTTCTATCTTTTTCCCTCTGTCCTTCTTTATTTTCCTTCCCTTCTTTACTTTCTTTCCTTTTTTTCTTTTCTTCCTCCCTCTCTCCCTCTTTCTTTTTCTCTATCTTTCTCTCTTTCCTTCTTTACTTTCTTTCCTTTTTTCTTTTCTTCCTCCCTCCCTCCCTCTTTCTTTTTCTCTTTCCTCCCATCCTTCCTTCTTCCCTTCCTTCTTCCTTGTTTCCTTCCTTTATTCTTTTGCCTTACCTCATTTTTCTTTCTTTCTCTTCCTTTTTTCCTTTCCTTTCTTTTTCTTTTTTCCTCCTCTCTTCCTTTTTTATCTTTCTTTTTTCATCCTTTCATCTTTTCCTTTTCTATTTCTTTTTCTTTCATGTCTTCTTCCACATTTCCATTCTACTTCTCTCTCTATTCTTTCCTTTCTTTATTTTCATTCCCCTCTTACTTATCTCTTTTTCTTCCCCCATCTTTTCTTCCTTTATTCATTGTCTTCTTATTTCTTTTTTTTTTCTTTCTCTTCCCTTCTATTTGTATTTCTTTCTGGCTTTCATTTTTTCTTATTTTCTTACTTTTATCTTTTTCATTCTTTTTCAGAATCTTTTTCTCTCTCCCATTTTTCTTTTTTATGCTTTTTCCTTTACTCTTTCTGTATTTACTCTTACTCCTTCCTAATTTTTATTCTTTTTCTTTTCCCTCCCTCACCTCTTTATTACCTTTCCACTTCTTTTCTCACACTTTTCCCTCTCATTTCCTCTCCTCTGTTTACTTTTCTTTCTTTTTCTTTTTTCTCTTTCTTTCTCCAGTTCCTTTTCTGCCTTGGTTTCTTTTTCCTCTCCTTTTTCTCTCCTTTTAAAATTTGTTTTGTCTTTTTTCTTTCTTTTCTTCTCTCATTTCTCCTTTTCTCATTCTCTCATTTTTTTCTTTTTATCTTTTTATTTCCTCACTCTCTTCATGTTTTCTTTTCTTTTTTCTCTTTTCTTTCATCCAGTCTTTACCCCATCTTTCCTTCCCTCCTTCCTTCATTTCCTTTCTTATTTATCCCTTTATTCTTTCTTTCTTTTATTCTCTTTCCTTTTTAATTTTTTCTTTCTCTTCATCTCTTCTTCCTTAGTTTATTTTACTCTTTTCCTTTTTTCTCTCATTTTTCTCCACTCTTTTTTCTTTCATCCTTCTTTTTTTCACATCACTTCTCTCTGTTCCTCTTTTCTGCCTTTTACCTCCCTTTACTTCTTTCTCCTCTTCTCTTTTCTCCTCTCTGCTTTGTGATTGACTGGGGAGTTTTTGCCCTCCTGATTCCACTGAGACTAGTATTCAAGTAAGGACTTAGATACCAAGATAGACTGAATCAATGAGGTCAGCTTCCATGATTAAATAGAGTATCATGACAAAATGGTGTGAGAATGATGTTGGGAGAGACTCTTGTATTGGGAACAAGCAGTCATCTTCCCCTAAAACATGCTGCATGTTAGAAAAAGTTCCTGAGTTGCAGGCTTTTCAGTACAGGAAAACACATGGCAAACAGTAAGCATTTATTAAACTCCCACCATATGCCAGGCACTGCCCTAGATTCCAGGGATATAAAAACAAAAAGAAGAAGAAAAATTGGGAGAAGGAGGAGGAGGAAAAGAAGATGAAGAAGAGAAGAGAAAGAAGAAACAATTCCTATTTACAGGAATCATGTTCTATTCAAAACCAACATGTACACCTATAAGTACTAATAAAATAAATGTGTACAGAATAAATGCAAGTTCATCAAATGCCCAGCAGTTTGGGGGGAGGAGGGCATTATCAGTTGGGGGGAATTAGGAAAGGCTTTATATAGGAGGTAATGTTTGAGCAGCCTTGTAAAGAAAGAAGAGGATTCTAAGAGGAGGAAGAGATGCATTCTCAACATGGGAGATATCCAGGTTCAAGAGCTGGGGCGAGCTAGAGTGTCAAGTGTGAAGAATAGAAAGAAAGCCAATTTGGTGGGGGGCACAGTTTGTGGGAAAGGGAGTCTGCAAGGATAGATTATGACCTGGTTGTAGAAGGTTTTAAATGGCAAATAGAAGAGTTTATATTTTATCCTGGACCCAATAGGAAAGCACTGGTATTAATTGAGTATGAGAGTGACATAGTCAGATCGGTTCTTAAAGACAATTATATTGACTTTCAGGGTGACTCCGAAGTCCTCTTGGTTCAGATACCCTCAGAATCAGGGGTTTCCCCAAGCTCTGTTCCCTGTCTCCCATTTCAGCAAATATCTGTTGTTATATGTTAACCCTACTTTGGGCCTCTGGTCTCCCCCATCACCCCTTTTGTTCTTTTCCCACCTCAGGAATCTGGCATTTTAAAGCTCTGGGGAGTATTTGTTCCATAAGATTTTTTTTCCCCTTTATGTTGTGCTCCCTGCTGCCTCCCCACATCACATCCTTCAAAGCACTGCTTACTTCAAATTTCCAAGTCATTGTCTTTGGAGTCCGGCTTTCTTTTTAATTTTTTTTTTGGTTATTTTTTCGTTTTCAGTTTCAAACTTTTCTTCACCCTGGCTCCTGCTCCCCCCCCTTCTCGGTGCTCACATTGTGTGTGCGTGTGTATATGTATGTGTGCCCCCGCTTTGGGGAGGGGAGGAAAGGATTTAAATAGCATTTTTGTAGATTTCTGCTCTATCATTTTATTTGTTCTCTTTTTCTTTTTTATCTCTCCCTGCTTCCCTCCATGGGCCCAGCCTCTGTGATTAAGTCTGCAGCTCTCCTGCTGTTTTTAATAGGCCTGTAGGCTTGACCATCTGATGAGAACCAAACGGCACAGCTTGGACTGAATACTTTCACTGGAGTCTCCTAAAGCACAGTATTAATCATTACTGTCAAACCATTCAGCCTCTAAATACATCCACCCAGTATAAAATTATACTAAACAGAAAAAAACCATCCACGATTGGCTTCATATTAAAAACAGACCTCAGACGAGGCACCCCCTTTGCCCCCCAGCTTTTCGGGGCGCTGACCAAGGACACTAGTCAGTTTAATGAGCAGTAGATAATTCTGGGCGCGCTCTCACACTTGGTATTCATAAAAGTTTCGTAATGCTGCAACCCCCACATTGAAAGGAAACGTTGTCGGAAGGTGTGGCTTCCTCTGGCCTCTGCCCCTGCCCATGCCCATGTGGCATGGCCCCGGGTTCTCGTTCTGGGCCCCCGCCTTGTCTCCAGGGTCTTTGTGTGGGGTACCTCAGGCCTGGAGGAGGTGGGGGATCCGTGGGCAGCCTGCCTTCCACAGGCTCTGAAATGAAGTCGGACAAGGTCACGGCAGAGCATGCTAAGTGAGACATGGGGGTCCGGGTCCCTGGAAGGGGAAAGGTAAGGTACAGAACCAGCCTCCCATCTCCCTCGGCTCAGTGCAAATCTGGGCTCCTTGGAGCTCTTCCTTCCTAAGCTTCCTGGGAATGCAGTCTCTTGTAATTAGAATTATTTTTTTTCCAATGGACTGTTTCTAATTCTCCCAGGCAAGAATCCCTTTATTCTCTGGAGTTTGTAATAAAAGTTAATCGGGTGTAAAATAAAAGTTACATAAGGTGAGTGGTAAAATTTTATTATTACTGATGTGCAGCTCATTGATGACTCCATTCCCTATTATGAGCAATAGCAGCCCCCTTGCCCTGACCCATCTGCCTTTTTGCTCATTAAATGAATCAGCTGTCCCCTTCCCCCAGTTCAGCAATACGCCCTAAAGAGGGGACATGATTTGATTCAGTGTTACACCTTTAAGATGGCCTGGCTCTGGGAATGCTGGGATTTGAAGGCGTCCAGCTGTTTTCTGTATTTGTCCTTGGACAAATGGAGAAGTGTTTTTAGTCTAGGAAGCCTGTCCCCCTAGAATTTACTCTTCTACCAGGAAGACTGCCACTGAGGCAGGGGCCAGGGATGGACTTCCTGGGCTTCTCCCAGATGGTCATGCTCCTGTAGAAGCCACAAAGGTGAGTCTATTCACTTTGACAAGGCAACCTTCCAACCTTCTTGAACCCCAGTGTTCAAGATCCCCGGGGGGCATCCCTGCAGAAGGGCATAGCAGGGCAAGCCACACTGATGGAAGCAACCAAGGAAAACTTGGATGGTCCTGAAAATATCTTGCCCTGAGTCTTGTGGACACAAAGATTCACTTGATGAAATTAATATCGGGACCATCGAGGCAAGCTTCTGCCTCCCAAGTACCTGCTGGCAGCCACGTTGTGTTTTAGTTGCTCTGCCTTTGTAACTTAGTCTTCATAGAGAAAGCTGAAATAATGTAGTATTTTTACAGGAACAGCCTTCCTCCCCCTCAAGAGCAAACTTTTTCGTTATAGCCATTTGGATTTTTCTTCTTTATTACAGTTTTTCCCAATTGATCTTTGTGGCAAAACTCCTTGATTGGGCTAGATGAAGTGAATATTGGTTTAAAGTAGGACCGTGTGTGATTTGTAAAATAATTTAAAAGGAAATACAGAGATGTCTTTTCTCCTTTCCTATGAGAGGTTGGGGCTAAGGGAACAGAATGGCTGCATATATTATCTCACAAAGAAATCCAGGTGGACTTGCTCCTTTCCTGTTAGTACCAGGGATAAAATTAGACATGGTCTCTTGTCAGTTAATTGGTTTTGCTCCACCATTTTTTCCCTTTTTTTATAAGGAAAGGATGACTTGCTGGGTGGGAGTATATATCTAGAAATGACTGTAATATAAAAATGAAAAGCACCAGTCAAATTTTAACCTCAGAAAAGGGAAAAAATGCAAGTTTTGGACTGCTGAGTTTCCAGCATAACTCAAACTAAGCTATCAAGGTTTATTTTAGTAGAAACCTTTGAGGGGCTTACTCCAAGGGGCAGAGAAGCATGCTTTTTCATTAGCACATCAGGTATAAATCTAAACAGGCAGTGCAAAAATGTGGGGAAATCAGTTTATTTTCACACAATTCAAACAGTCCATCTGAAATCTTGCCTATTTTATTCATCTGATAATATTCATTATTGCATAGGAGTTGCTCATTGCAAAGGAATTGGAAACAAATCAAATGTAAACCCAGGATCTATCTAAATTAATCTCAAATTCCAGAAAGTGATGTCCAAATCACTGGTTCAGTTATCTACTGATCACCCAGTTAAAGGCATGCTGGTATTGTGAAGGAATTAAAAGGGGTCATCCCTGCCCTTAGGAACTTACAGGCTAGTTGGAGGAGAGGTGCTATCAAGTCAGGGTCAGGGAGAGCTGGATTCGAATCTTACCTCTATTAGCTATTAACAGTATGATTGTAGGTAAGTCATTTCATTTCACGGTAATCAGCTTCCTCACTGACAAAATGGGGATAAAAAGAACACTTGTCTCGTGGGGTTGTTGTGAAACTCAATTAAGGTGATGTTCATAAAGTCCTTTACAAATATTTTGGCTATTTAATTATTTTAGTCATGTCTGACTCTCAATGAATCCAGTTGGATGCTCTTAACAGAAATGCTGAAGTAGTTTACCATTGCCTTCTCCAGCTCATTGATACAGATAAGGAAACTGAGGCAAACAGGATGAAGTGACTTGCTCAGGGTCACATAGCTAGTGTCTCAGGCTGGATTTGAACTCAGGGCTTCTGTATTCCAAGTCTATTCACTGTGTCACCTAGCTGTTCTTTGCAAATGTTTAAGGATTATTATTATCAGAGGATTATGAATTAAATATGATTTAAAGGATAACTAGGAACCCAAATGCCAAATAGATAACAATGGTTCAGAAAGTGAAAAGACTAGGGATAAATCAGGTTGGATTGAGACTGATTCATGAAGAAAGATGACCTTGAAGAATAAACTTGATCATGAAAAGGAGGAGGAGGGAAGTATTCTAGTGCTAGAACTTGGGAGGTGGGAGAGAGAAATGAGAAGGAGGAAATGACAAAGTGGATAGAGCCCTCTATCTCAAGGTGACTGTAAAGGGAACTAATGGTTGATAAGACTGGGAAAGTTGATTGGGGAGATCTGAGTTCAAACCTACCATCTAACATTTAGTAGCTCTCCAGAAAGGGTGAATGTGAGCAGTCTGGGTACTTCCGTGTTTCCTTGTAGGACTCATTG
Organism: Sminthopsis crassicaudata; assembly: GCF_048593235.1. Lineage (NCBI taxonomy): Eukaryota > Metazoa > Chordata > Mammalia > Dasyuromorphia > Dasyuridae > Sminthopsis > Sminthopsis crassicaudata. The sequence goes on along the minus strand of NC_133619.1, from coordinate 630,968,553 downwards.
GTGAAGGTTATTATGAACCACACATGAGGTAATGGGTGTATAAAATAATTAACATACCTTAAGTTTCTAGGTAAGTCTCTGGTAATATTATTGGCTATATATTGTGCCACTTAACTCTTGCTGTTGAGACAAAAGCAAAACTCGGTCAATTGGTAGCAACTGGACTAATCTCAGGCATGGAAGAATGAAGAACATGGTGGTTTTCAAATCAAAAGCCACACTCCTTTTTCAGTTATTTGAGACTCTTATTTTCCTCATCTTACAGTGTGAGGTTAACAATTATTATCTTGCCTACTTTGGGAGGGAAATTTATAGTGAGAATAATATAAGAATATAGAATGAAAACTCCTTGAAAGTAGAGACTTTATTTTATTCATCTATCTATCTATTTATTCATACATTTCTCTATCCATGCATTTATTTAATCATTTGTTTATTCATTTGTTCATCTTTCCTTTGTTTATTTACTTATTCATTTATCTATATTTCCATTCATTTCTTTATTAATCATTCATTTAGTCATTTATTCATGAGTATTTCCATTCTGTTATTTATTTAATCATTCATGTATTTATTCATCCATCTATATTCCCATTCACTTATTTATTTAATCATTCACTTAGTTATTTATTCATATATATTTCCATTCATTTATTTGTTCATTCATCTATCTTTTCATTAATTTATTTATTCCTTTATCCATGAATAGCATTGCATTGCCCAACATATAGTAGATCTACAATAAAAATGTGTTGAACTGAGCATGATTGAATCAAGAAGAGCAACTTTTTAAGTTGCAAAGAAGTGAATTTTGGCTTGATATTCACTTGGAAAATCTAAACAGGCAGTGCAAAAATGTGGGGAAATCATTTTATTTTCACACAATTCAAACAGTCCATCTGAAATCTTGCCTATTTTATTCATCTGATAATATTCATTGTTGCATAGGAGTTGCTCATTGCAAAGGAATTGGAAACAAATCAAATGTAAACCCAGGATCTATCTAAATTAATCTCAAATTCCAGAAAGTGATGTCCAAATCACTGGTTCAGTTATCTAAAAACAGATAAGAATGAATTTGGGGAAGTATCTCCCTGGCTTTTCAAGTAAAAGCTGATGATCATTTGTGAGAGGTGGTAGAGAGAAAATTCTTGATTAGACTTGGGTTGGATTCGATGGCCCGTGAGGTCTGTTCTTCTCTGAGATTTTGTAATAACAGTTCAGTTATAAAGGATGAGAGTAGTAGTGATGCTGCCGCCAATAATGATGGAGGAGGAGGATGATTCCACCTAGGATTTAATATTGCAAGGTAGATGATAAATAAAAATGGACGTAATTCTAGGCACAATAGATTATGAGCCGCATCTTCAATCCATAAAAGAAATTGATCTAACTGATCCCTGAAGTCTAGAGGTTCCTTTCCCCCCATCCCAAGGTTCCATTCTTTTCTAAAATACAAATCCTTCTGGAAGAGATCACCTTTTACACTTCTATCAGGGATTTACACTCAAGTGTGATATGCATGAAGTCTTAGTGACCACAAGGGGATAAAGGGAAAAACCTGGGGAGTCTCTGGCCAGATTTGGGGAGATTCAACAGCATTTCAAGTAGAATGGGAGCTGACTCTAATAGGGTTTTGCATTTTCTTCTGGGCTGGTGCTTCTTGATCACACTGTCCCATTCTTTTTTTTAAGAGTCATACTATCTTGTAAATATGGAATGGAGTTGGGAGGAATAATCAGAAGGAAAGCTCTGAAAAGCTTCTTGGGGCTTCACTGATGGTCTGCCTTTTCCCTTCCCATCTACTTCCGGGTGAGCCTGATGGTTATGTCCTTGGGGAAGGATGTCAGTGGCTTGAATGCTTTGTCCTACATAGTGTGCAGATGAGCCAGGACATTGAGTACATCCAAAAGGGTCATGATAGTGATAGCGACCCGGCTAAAAAGATCACCTTGAGACCTGTGAATCTTTCAATTTTCAATCACTAGGGAAAATTGCCCACTGGAGGGCACCTGAAGTCAATGTTTGTTCACTCGCAGTTCTGTTTTGTCATAAATTGGGATCACCCTCCCCCCAAAAAATGTCTCATAGATAAAAAAAAAATCATACATTGTTCACTCATTTTAGTTGTATCTGGATTTTTTGATCCCATTTGGGAGATTTGTTGGCAGAGATAATGGGATACTTTGCCATGTCCTTCTCTGGCTCATTTTACCATGAGGAAACTGAGGCAAATAGGGTTAAGTGACTTCCTATTGAGTGTCAGAGGTCACCTTTGAACTCGGGACTCCAAACCTAGCACTCTATCTACTGTGCTGCCTAACTACCCCTTATACCTGTCAAGTTATCCCATGGAATCTGCCTTTAGAATTCTACAATATTTGTTGTTGATAATTCGAACATCAGCTCTGCCAGTTTTAAATTTCTCCTCTTTTATAACTATCGCCGTCCATGTGATCATGTCACTCATATGTCACACATAGATCATAGACTGGAAGATGAAAGGTCATAATCCAACCGTTTTATTTTTCTGAGGAGGAATCCTGGAGCTCAAAGAGATTTGGTGATTTGCCCAAGAGCATGTACCTATTAAATGATCAAATCACAATTTGAACTCGTCAGGTGACTCAAGTACAGCGGTCTTCCCATTGCACCATCCTTCCCCTCCTCTCAGCCCAGAATACCTAGAATAAAGGATATTTTTATGTATTTGTTTTTGCAGGGAAGCAAGTTTCTCTCTCATGTTCTCACCCCAAAACAAATCTGTTTACTTTCCCCATAATTCCTACCATGACATTAACAACAACAACAACAAAACAACAGAAAATTTAAAAAATATCTGTCCCAATCTAAAGCAAATACTTCCCTTCCCTACATGAGTATGAGTTCCCAGAAACAGGCTCCTAAGAGGCGACCAGCCTTTTTAGTCCCAGACATGTTGAATACGGGTGGAAATGTTCCAAGAAAACTCCCCCAGCCCTTCACCACTGAGTTATCATCTCATGGAGGAGAAGGCTGTCATGGTTTGGAGTTGGAGGTGAGGCAGCTTCCATGCCAAAAGGAAACCAGATATGGCAAGGCCCTAAATGGGGGTCTATTTTATGAAGTGAGAAGGCTTTCTGATCACTTTGGAAGCTAAAGTGAAACTCCAGTTTGTTCACACTTCCAACCTCCCCCCACTACCCCCCAAAAAAGAGTGTAAGAAGTCATGAAAAGGTGATGTTTGAAATCACAGAAATGGTCTCGGGAAAAAAGTATAGAGATGTCCTTTGCTATCCTATTCACTTGGGCTAGTTTTTGGAAGATTAATTTATCTTAGTTTTTTTTTAGTTATAGTGATTATTATTGTTATTGTTTTATTTTTTAATTCATGGAAATTTCCATGTTGAATTATCAACAACAAACAAAATAAGTATTCTATAAAATAGTAATAGTGAAATGAAAATGAAAAAATGATTATAGTATAATAAAAAAATTATAGGAAAATCTCCTATAATTTTTTTTCATTATACTATAATCTTTTTTTTCATTGTCATTTCACTATTACTATAATAAAATAAATTCACAATTACTATAATAAAATAAATGATTTTTTTTAATTTTAAGAAAATAAGAAAAAGTAGTGATTGGAAATGGACAAGACCCATGGAAGAGGGCACATTCCTATTCCATATAGACCAGGACTCAAGGAGTCAAGCTGAAGAAAGGGGAAAAAAGCGAGGGGACTCCTCCCCTTTCCCAAAAACATGGTTAGAGGTTGGGGTGGGGAAGGTGTTTAGCAAATGCTCTCCATCGAGGGACCAGGAATTTCCTAGAGTGTGAAGCTTTGCTTTTTTTTTTATTTCTGGCCCCACTGCAGAGAAATCCACCGGGTCTTGTTTGAAAGGAGAGACCAGAAACTGCTGAATGTCTCAGTGTGAGGACCCTTAGGAATCCCCTTCCCCCATTGATTCCCCTCCAAACTTGGAGTAAGTTTCCCAAGAAAGAACCAGCTCTCTTAAAGCCTCTCAGTCCCACCCCAAAAACCCTTCCTTCTCCCTTACCTGTCTGCCTCCATCATTCCCAGCAGGGAATTCTAATGCCCCAGTTGCTTCACAGCCCAAGTCCAGGCACAAGGGCCTGCCTGAATGGCGCTGTCCATCTGGTGGACAGATTCATGCTGTGTACCTCGCGTCCCAGCCACAACCGCCATGTGGATATGAATGGGAATCCTTGTAGTCCTTTCTTGGCCAACTCAGTTAGCAAACTCACCTTAGTGAGAAGCTGCTTTATGGGATGGCCATCCATATTGAACTCATTAAGGGAACTAAAATGTGTTTTTGTTTTATTTTGCCTTTTTTTTTAAGAACCTGTGCCATCTAGATGTTATTTGAGGAAATATCTTGCCTTTTCCTAAATGATCCAGAGATCACAAAGAAAACTCAAAAAAGCCATGACTTATTTTGACCTGCTCTATTTCTTTATCCAGTATTGAACCTCCTACCTCCATGCCTTTGCCCAGGCTGTTCCTCATGCCTACAATGTTCTACCTCCTCTCTTCCACTTCCTAAAACATCTAGCTAAGAAGCTAGGGTTTTTTTTCTGATTTTCATAATTGTTAGTGTTCCCACCGCTTCACCCTCTAAATTACGTTAGTTCTTCTTTGTCCAACTTTTGTGTTTCATTTATAAGAGGCAGCAGAGCATACTGGCCTTGGAGCATCAAGATTTGAGTTCAAGCCCCATTTCTAACATATGCTCTTTAGGCAAGTCACTTAGCAATGAACAAACACTTGTTCTCTTAGAGAGAAGTTTCTGTACCATAGAGGTCCAAAATTAAACCTCTATTTCTTACCGCTGCATACCACTGGTCAAATGTAAGCTCTTTGGAGACAGGGATCATTTTGGTTTTGTGCTAGTATCTTCTACGTCAGGAGCAATGGTTGATTAACTGATGCTCTTTGGGATGGCAGAACAGAATAATTTCTTAAAGATGTCCATGGGGCAGATCTCCATGATACAAGCTTCTTATAGAATAAAAACTCCCTGAGGGAGGGCAATTTTGTTTTTTGTTTTTTGGTTTTTTTTGTCTTCAAATTCCCAGCATCTAGGACAGATCTAAGTAACTGCTATATTTTGTTGATTTGAACATATAACCACCATGTAAACACTCCAAGAACCCTGGATCTTAGCATTCTTTCTGTTCAAGCATTCCTTCTTTTTTTGTCATCAATTAAAAAACAGAATGGACCATCCAATTCTGAAGTTTCATGAATGGAAACTGCTTATACTAATCCCATATACCTCAGCGGCATCTGAGAATCCTCTATTGTGAATGAGAAGGGATTTTAGAGGCCACTGAGTCTGATCTCCTCATTTTTACAGATGAGGAAACTGAGTCATTTAACTAGCTAGTGACTGAGGTACAAACTGAGATCTTCCTCCATCCCTATCTTACACTTTATCTTCTATATCAGGAGTGCTCCAAGTGTAGTCTGCAGACTCCTAAAACTCCCTGAAACCCTCTCAAGGGGTCCATGAGGTCCAAAGTAGTTCCTTAAATTAGAATGTGCTATATATAAGCATATCTTATATGCATAAAATTTATGCTTATAAATAGTAAATATATGTGTCATACAAAATATACCATTGTTTTACAATAAGTACATTATTCCATAAGATGCATATGACATAAAAATCTCATTATATACAATAAATTATATTCTGTATATAATATACATATGACACATAAAACATATCATCACATGCAATAAATGTATTCCGTCCATAATGTATTCAAACATATAATTTAGACACATTATCATATATGATATAGGTTATATGTGTATATATAATATACATACATAATTTTATTACTTATTATATGTTATATATGCATACTTTATTATATATAATTGTATGTCATCTATTATATAAATATAATATTTGTATATTTTATACATTATATATTTGTTGTATATGATTATTTTATAATATAGTATATCTACATATATTACATATGATATATGTATTATGTACATAGCACTTTATATATGTATTTCATATATAATATATTATCATATATTATATATATATATGTGTGTGTGTGTTTGTACATAACTGACCTAAACAAAAGCTTTCTGAAATCCTCAATAATTTTTAAGAGGGTAAAGGGGTCCAGAGACCAAGAAGATTCACAACTACAGATCTACATATAATATGCTTCATCATGGATCCTTGCAGTGTCATGAGCGACTCCTTGCAATGACCTAATGAGAGAACACGAATGAGAGTCCCATGACATGGGCAGACAGAAGTGTGTTGCTATTTGTATCATAGAAGGGAATGTATCCCGGATCATTAGAGAATGACATATTAGGATCATTGTCCACCAGTGTCATCCTTCATTAGAAAATTACAAAATTATCATTAGCTAAATGGAGCTCTGAAGGTTTTTGTTTTGATCTTATTTTTTTAAGAAGAAAAATACAAGCAGAAAAAGTGTCCCAAGTTAAACAGAAAAATAAGTCTGAGCTACAAGTTAATTCCATGCTTCAGCATTTCCAGTTTTTTATCCAGGGAAGGGATGCCTTCATCTTTGTCATCCTCATTCAAATGTGTAACCAGTTTTTCTCCTAAGTACCCCAGTTATCAATCTCTTTTCTTTTCTGGCCCAAATGAGACTCCATATTTGATATCAGCATCCTTGGAATAGACTTACACTAGTCTTCATTTTGTCCCGCCTGCAGGCAGAGGTGGTGCTGTAGCAGGCATCCCAATGTTCGGCCCTATTAAAACCATCTGGGACAAATCTTTATTTGCACTTACTTTGGGGTTCAAGTTTCAGCCTCTACTCCACCTGTCATCAATGTTTATCCTCATAAAATTTCACAGCTTCTTCTATTCTGGCCCTTCTTTAAGAAATCCTTTAGAAGACATTGGCGAGCAGACTTATGGGCTCCCCTCCCCTTCTCTCGCCAAAAAAAAGAAAAAATTGTCCTCTGTGCAATTGAAGGAAAGACACCGATTTAATCAATCAGTATCTGCCAGACCCAGCAAGGCCTGGGAAATGGCTTTTGATGTGATCTCAAATGGAAAACTAGCACCCTTGCTAAAAGTGATATTTATTTAGAAGTTGGCATAGGATAATGACTTGAAAGATGTTTAATAGTTAATGGGCCTCTCAACCAAACTGGGGGCCACTGGACAAGCATGCCTTTGTTTGAGCTTTAGTAAATAACTCTCTTCACACTCACACATAGACACTGGGGAGGGGGAATGCTGATAGGTTGTCAAAGAAGACTCCATCAGACCTGTTCGCTAAAAGGGGGGGCTCCCTTTGGCCCAGCATCTTAGAATTTGTGCATGTTAGCTGGAGGCCAACGAAGAAAGGCAACAAGGCAGCCTAGTTCATGGATGTCATTTAGATTAGTCAAGCCATACGAATATTGATCCAGCATTATATTATATTAGGAATCATTGGTTATTGAAACCAATAGTTCACTTCTTCCACTGTTGACTCATTGATCTGGGGATGGGAGGGATCTTAGGGACTGACCACCATTGTGATTGCTCAGTCATTGGGATCATGTCTGACTTTTTATGACTCCATGTGGAGTTTTCTTGGCAAAGATATTGGAGTGGTCTGCCGTTACCTTCTCCAGCTCATTTTACAGATGAAGAAACTGAGACAGAGTTAAGGGACTTACTCAGGATCACACAGCTAGTAAATGTCTGAGGTCAGGTTTGTACTCAGGAAGGTGAGACTTCCTGATTCTAAGCCTGGTACTCCATTCATTGAACCACCTTTCACTGGGGCACATTTCAATGCATACAAATCTATCTCTGTCTGTCTGTCTGTCTGTCTCTCTTTGTTTTTCTCTCTCTTTCTCTCTCTCTCTCTCTCTCTCTCTCTCTCTCTCTCTCTCTCTCTCTCTCTCTCTCTCTCTCTCTCTCCCTCCCCTGGATCCATGGACACTGAAGCATTTACCCCACTTTTTTCTTTTGCCTTAGGGACCACCAGCTGGAACAAAGTTCCGCTCCTTCATTTTATAGCTAACAAATCTTGGGTATAGAAAAGACTTGTTCAAGATCACATAACTAAGCTGGGATGTGAACCTATTAGGACTTTTGATTTTAAGACCAGCATTCTTTGCATAACACAACCCTGCTTTTCATTTCATCCTAAAAATCATCCTGAGCATTAGCTCCATAAGCCTATGGTTATAGCCAAGGTAGATTGATATGCCATGGGCATGGTCTTTCCCTATCTAGAAACATTAGGATTTCCAATGCATGCAATGCTCTCCCTCTTCCACCTCTATCTCTTAGAATCCCTAGTTCCCTTCAAGGGATTCATCTTAAGAGCAATGCTAACCTCATTATTGCTTCCCTATCATTCCCATATTTCTTTTTATATGCCTTCTATGTAAATATTTGTACAAATTTTACCCCACAGTACAATGTAAAAAGTCTTTGAGGGCAGAATCCTCAAAGTATTTTTTATACATACCAAACTGACACAAGGTAGATGCTCGATAATAACTCACCAAACTTGGGTCATTACAGCAAGTGAAGCTTAAGAAAAGTATAGATGGTGGTGTCAAAGGTGAATCCCTGATGCTGACTGCTAAAATAAATGGGTATAAAGTCTGTCAAAAAGAGAGTAGTCTCTCTACCATAGATCCCACTTGGATACCTGCTTGTGATGGTCTTTCTAAAGACTGTCAGAGTTCTGCAAGAAGAAAGGCTCAAGCAAGTGGTACAGGCCTTGTCAGAAGCAGGGGCCTTCTTTGTCCTGCCAAACATAGGGTGGTAGCCAGGACCAGGGAACAGCTTGCTGCAGTTTGGAGTGGAGGGAGGGGATTGCTTCCCTTCCCGCCCCCCCAGGGCTAGCACACAGGAGCAAGCCGTTCTGCCTCAACTCCTGAGCAGAAGCGCTCATCGGTATTCGGTTTGGGGCACCTCCATTTTTTCCAAAGGGGAATATCTCTAGTAAGTCATAAAGTGGTACCAGATGGGCTGATGCTGCCCTGCAATGGGAAGAAGGGAAATGGCTACAAAATATGAGCTGATTTTTCCATACACTTTTATTTTCTCCTGAAAAACCATTTCCGTTGATTTAGCGATGACATAGACTTAACAACCAGAGCAGTGTCCATGAAACGACATTACGCCAAAATGGATGAAAAGCCTTTTTTGATGTGGGAGACAGTTTTAGGGGAAGGCATTTCATGTTCTGTGTACAATCTAAGCTAGGGTTGAGCAGTAGTGCCTTGGACCCTCTTTCAAAAGCCTTTACCTCTGAACTACCGATGGGAGTTTAACCATTTAGCCCCCCCCTCCCACCATCTCCCCTGAAACCACCCACATGGTCTGACTTTAGCAGACTGGACCTCCCCATCTGGTCTGGTTTTCCCCATGGCCAAACGGAAGAGGATAGGGTGAATGAACATTCAGAGACTTTGATTTGGGTAGAAAATCGGTCCTTGTTATTTTCAGACCCACTTTCTCTACTGGGTCTTGGATTAATTCAATTCAATTCATCAGGAAGTATCTTCTAAGGAAGTGATCTAAAGATCTAAAGAGATCTTTAAGGATCTAAAGACAAAGCAGAGAACAGACACGTTTGAAGAGCAATAATCTGAGCAGTATGTCTAGACCACCATGTGATTGAAAGGGAATTAATGTTTATTAAGTATCTTGTGTGGATAAATATTATCCTTTATATACTCTCTATTATATATATATGCATATATCTCTTCTATATTTATATTTATATATATATATATATATATATACAGAGCTATATATTTATATATTTATTTATATTATATATATATATATATATATTATACAGCTATTAATATATATATATATTCTTCATAGCTATATGCCTGATACTTAATAAATACTTATTTCTACTCTGGCTGAAAAGGATACATAGTATGAGTCTGTACTACCCAAATTTCACAAATTCAACTCTCTGGCTCACAAACTTAAAGGGGAGCTTTTATTTAAAGGATTTATTAAATGCCTATTATGTGCCCAGCAGTGTACTAGGTAAATATTACTCATCTGATCCTCACAACTATCATTGGATGTTGTGTTATTGAGATCTCCATTATACAGATGAGAAAATTGAGGTGGATAAGGGTGAAGTGACTTGCTGTTGTAGTTCAGTCATTTTCAGTTATGAGTGACTTCATGATCCCTATTTGGGATTTTCTTAGCAGAGATGCTGGAGTGGTTTGCCATCTCCTTCTTCAGCTCTTTTGACAAATGAGGAAATTGAGACAAAAAGGGTGAGGGACTTCTCCAGGATCACCCAGTTAGTAAGTCTGAGGATGGATTTGGACTCAGGTGTTCCTGATTGCAGATACAGCTGTTTCCCTATATCTTTGTGCCGTGAATGAAGCCCTGTGTTGGATGTGTTAAAGTGGGAATACTTTTTCCAGTATGAATCAGTCTGGATGGCCTCTGTAATCCCTTCCTCTGCTGAAACTTTCTGATATTCTGAAGTTGTGCTTGAAAAAATCACAATTACCTTGGGAAAGTCTCTTCCCCTCCCTAAATCCTAAACTATGAAATAATAGGCTTGGACCAGTCAGTCTCTGAAGTTCCTTTCCATTCTAGAACTAGTTTCATACTTTTTTCCTTTTCAGATCATATACTAAGAGCTGGGTAGCACTCAGAGAATAACTGCCAGGATGGTAGAGGACCTTCAGATCATGTTATATGAAGATTGATGGGAGGAAACTGGGATGTTTATACTGGAGAAGAAAAAAAAAAAAAGACTTAGGGCAGGGGGAATGGAGAGGGGTAAGGGGAGGAAATGATAGCTATTTTTAGGTATCTAAAGGGTCATCATGGAGAAGCAAGATTAAATGCATTCTTAAAGAGTAGAATGAGAAATATAAAGGAAAATTGCAAAGAGAAAGATTCAGGCTTGATGTCCAAAAAAAATCTTTTAAACAAGGAGAGTTATCAAAACTTCTGAGAATACTAGAAAATCACCTGGCAGAAATGAGATTTAGAACAACATCTTATACCATATATCACAATAAGTTTTAAATGAATAGTGGATTTGGATATAAAATGTCATTTTATAAACAAATTCTAGAATAAATGAAGCCGACCTTTCACAATTATGATTCAGAAAAGTGTTCTTAGGCAAATAAATTATAGGGATAAGTAGACCATTTTGATTACATAAAATTGAGAAGTTTTTGCCCAAATAAAATTAAAGCAATTAAGATGAAAAGGAAACAATTAACAGAGGGATGGGAGGGAAGGAATCTTTCTAGCCAATTTGCTTAATAAAGGTCTGCTATATAAGATATAGGAAACTTATCTAAATATATCAAAACTAGCACATTCTCCAACAGAAAATTATCAAAGGGTATGAAAAGGCATTTCTCAAATGAAGAAATCTAAATTATCAATCTCTGTAGGAAAGAGTGCTCTAAAAAACTACTTACAAGAGAAATGAAAATTAAAGCAACTCTGAGATTTCACTCAGTACTATCAGATTTTTCCAAAGATGACTGAAAGGGAAAATGACAGAGTGAAGGTGATGAAAGAGTATAGACACACTAATACACTTTTGCAGAGTGACAAATTGGCTTTAAATTAATTTGGAACTTTATTCTGTAACTCACTAAATTATGTACATACCCTTTGACCCATTGATACCAAGACTAGATATTGGTCCCAAAGATATAAAAGAAATAAGGCAAGGACACACACACACACACACACACACACACACACACACACACACACACATACACACACACACACACACAAAGTCACATTTTATTGTATAACAATGAGTTAGAAACTAAGAGATTTAGTAATAGCTGAACAAATTATGATCTATAGATATAGTGAAATACTATTGTATCCTAAGAAATGAGATAAATTCTAAGAGATTTGGAAAGACATATATGGCAATTGCAAAGAGTGGAATATAATACTATAAAGAAAGACAATCAGGGGCAGCTAGGTGCTCTAGCAGTGGATAGAGCACCAGCCCTGAAATCTGAGGGATCTGAGTTCAGATTTGGTCTCAGACATTTAATACTTCCTAGCTGTGTGACCCTGGGCAAGTCACTTAACCCCCAATTGCCTCAGCAAGAAAAAAAGGAAGGAAGGAAGGAAGGAAGGAAGGAAGGAAGGAAGGAAGGAAGGAAGGAAGGAAGGAAGGAAGGAAGGAAGGAAGGAAAAGAAAGAAGGAAGGAAGGAAAAGAAAGAAGGAAGGAAGGAAGGAAAAGAAAGAAGAAAGGAAGGAAAAGAAAGAAGGAAGGAAGGAAAAGAAAGAAGGAAGGAAGGAAGGAAAGAAGGAAGGAAGGAAGGAAGGAAAAGAAGGAAGGAAGGAAGGAAAGAAGAAAAAGTAAAAAAGAAAAAAAAATTTGAAAAAAAGAAAAAAATTTTAAAAAGAAAAACAATCAATTTAATGAAATGACCAGCCACAACTCTAGAAGACCAATGATGAAACATGTTCCCTACTTCTGAAAGTTAATAAACTAAAACCATAGAATGAAACATGCATTTCATTCATAGGGTGAAACATGCAAGGTGGGGGAGAAAAGCAATGAGAACTTTTCCAAAGTAGAATGAGCTGCCTTTGACGATGGCATTTTTATCTTACTGGGTGTCTTCAAACAGAAACTGGATGACCATTTGTCAGACAGGTTGTCCAGAGGGCATGGGTTGGACTAGAACGTTGCTGAGATTCTGCAATTCTCATTCTTGTTCACATAAGCTATTTCTCCTACATGGACCCCTCTAGCCCTGGGTTCCAGAGAACCCTGCATCTTCCATGGAGACGTTGGCTCCAGATGACAATGATGGGGAAACTGGAGCAGTCAGGGGGCCTGACATTTGACAGACATCTCATGTATAAGTCAGATGAAAGAGACAGCCTTCCATCTCACACTATCTCTGTTTCAGGGGGAAAAAATGCAAACACACGGCAGGCGGCTGATCATTTTCCCTCACTCGGGGGTAAATCGCTTATCGTTTTCTGACAACATCACAGAGTAGCAGTTAGTTTCAGAAGGGGCTGCCTAGCAGGCCTTGTTTGGGGCTTAATTGCTCTGTCCGTCCACTGTAATTATCCTTTGACGTCTGGTTCCACGACAACAGAAACCTACATAAAGTGGACATGCTTACACCGTCCATAATTAAAAATTCCATGGGAAGGTATTCATTTCTTTGCAGCTCCTGGTGGAGTGAGGCGAGGGGTCAGGCTGGCTCAGGAGCACTGACGGACTGGGTGGAATGCATGTGATAAACACAAGTAAATGTGATTTTTCATCCCGTTCCCAAGCCACACACAAGGCCTTTGACAACAACTATAATTCGGATTAATTTTCCCCGATGCATACTGAGTGTAATTCTTAGATTTCCCTGTGGCAGAGGGGACATGATTAAGCCTTTATTTTAAAAGTATGAAATTCATAATAACTACCTCCCATCTCTCCTCTCCTCCCTCCTCCCTACCCCACCCCCAGTCTGATTTCCAAATAACTTTACACACCAGGCTCTGTGTATGCTCACGTTGCGGGGGGAAAAACAGCCTTTTGGGTGTATCTACTTAGCTGCCTACTTGTTTGTCATATTTCAAAGTGATTACAGCCACCCACAAGTAAATACTTATGAAACTGAAATGTTAAGACCAAAATCTTTTTCTTGAAGAAAGGGGGAAAAAAAAAACACCCAAAACAAAACAAAACACAGTTACACCACAACTCCCACTTCTAATGAAAACAGCCCAAACTGAAAGCAGATGGCTCCTAAATAGGGGAGAAGAAAGTCAGTTTGAATGGAGTCAGAGCCTGCCCCAATCTTTCCCCAGAACCTGAATCAACCCACAAATCCTTTTTGAAATTGCAATATTTCTCTCTCTCTCTCTCTCTCTCTGTCTCTCTCTCTCTCTCTCTCTCTCTCTCTCTCTCTCTCTCTCTCTTTCTCTCTCTCTCTCTCTCTCTCTCTCTCTCTCTCTCTCTCTCTCGTGCTCTCTCACTCGCTCTCTCATCATTAGAGACACTCAAGATGTAGATTTTTATTTCACTGATATGAAAAATTCAACGATCTGCCCCCCTAAATACTCTTGCTCTGGCCAACTTCCAAATGTCATCCAAGGACTGTGTGTCTCAAAAGGCAGTTTCACAGAAGGTGAATACTTGGCCCAGCCTCAGAATTCTAGGGTGAGGAGGATATGTCAGAAGCAACCAGTCTAATCCAAACCTAAATAAGAATCTTACCTAATGGACTGAGCGTCATGGACCTCTGCCTAAGGCCTCTAGCCAGGACCTCCCATGGCAGCCAATTCTATTGTGGAACCCTTCTCAAGGTTAGCAATTTTTTTTATCTTTTCTTCATTATCAATCCTGTATCTCCCTTCTTCAAGACATCCACCCGATACTCTTTGTTCTGACCTCTGTGGCCAAGCAGAGCAAAGCTGATCGCTCTGAGAGATGTTGAGTTATTATCAGAGTTCTCCATATTGAAAATGGTCTAACAGAATTAAAAAAAAAAAAAAAAAGGAAAATCATAAATCCCTAGCTTCTTCAAAACATAGTTTAGGAAATATCTTTGCCCTGGAATCCTTCCTGATTTCCCTATTTACCAGTGTTCTCTCTATCTCTTATATTTTGAATCTATTTAGTATTTACTCATATATGTATTTTATTGCATCTAATCTAAAATACATATATCTATTTTACTGCTAGTAAGGTTCTAATTTGTTTTTCTGCTTCATATACCTAGAGCGTCACATAGTGCTTTGCACATAGTAGGCCAACTGGTAAAGAAATTGGAAAGAGAATGGTGGGGTGGGACAGCTAGGTGGGGCAGTGAATTAGATTCAAATGCAATCTCAGAGGCTTACTAGTTGTCTGACCTTGGACAAGTCACTTAACCAGATTGCCTCCAAGAATGTAATGAAAAAATTAAAAAAGAATATGAAGGAAAGAACGATGGGTTTCCAATTCAAGGTTCAAATCACTTCTGTTACTTATCTTTAAAATGGAACAGTTGGATTAACTGGCCTTTTAAATGTCTCTATGACCCTATGATATCAATCTAGGAACATGGATTAAGTCCCTACTATGTGTCAGACACTATGTAAAGAAAATGCAAAAAGCAATCCCTGCCCTCCAGGAAAAAAATAACACAAAATAGATCGAATTAGCCTGGCTGGTTGGCCCTTGCTGCAATTAGTGAATAGTTAAAATCAAGAGATTGGGTTCCAATACTATTGTTTGAGACACAGAGATCAAAGGTAGGTAGAACAGTGGATAAAGTGTTGGCTCTATTAACTGTGTGACCCTAAATAAGTCACTTTCTCCTGTTTGCCTCAGTTTCCTCCTCTGTAAAATGTGGTGGTGGAGAAGGGAATGGCAAGCACTCCCTTGTCTTTGCCAAGGAAATGGGCTCGTGAAACACCTCAGCAACAACAAGCCTGGGCCAATCTCCATCTTATCTGCCTCAGTTTCCTATTCTGTATAATGAAGATCATGATAACATTTACCTCCCAAGGGCAAGGGTGAAGTGACGCAACAACAACAATGACACAGTTAGGAAGACCTGAGTTATAATCCTGCCTTGGCTCATCTTAAGCGGCATAATAGCACCTCCCCGACAGATCTAATGAAGGTCAAATGAGATAATATTGTACAACACTGCAAACTTTAAAGTACTATAAACATGCTAGATGGTTGGTAGTGGTAGAGAGAGAAAATGCGTATGTCATTTCAGTTCTCAATTACCTCACCTGTGAAATGGGATAATAATCCTTCTATTCCTGCCTCCTAGAGTGGTCATGAGGAAAACAGCCAGCCAGCATTAAAGTTCAGCAAAAAATATAAAAGAAAAATTAGTTTGCCAAAGAGCTGGAGGATTTTCTTTCTCTATACTCCCTTCCCCCATCCTGAAGCATTATGGTCTTTGGGGGGATTTTAACCATCCCCAGAGTGTCCTGCATCCAGGGACTGATCATTAAAGTCCAGAAGATTCATTGAATTATAGAATTTTTTAATCTCCTTGACCTTATCAAGGAGGAGGTGAGAAGGAATTTGTGATCCACACGAGGAGCCCTCTCTTTAAAGTTAGGGTCCTCACTGCCTCAAGGGACCTAAGGGTTAATGTCAGAGTAGAAAGCCCTTGAGTTCCCCCCACCCCACCCCCAATCTCATGGGCGATTCCAAATAATCCCCTGATAATAGACCCTTTTCTGTAGAGAGCACCTCACCCAGGCATTCACAGGGCTGTTGATGTCAAGTATTTCAACAAATATGGGGCAGCCCACAGCCCCCATCCTGGCCCCCCGGCCTTTGCCAGCAAAGACACGTTAATGATCTTCTGCCCCTCGGACCTGGCTCCCCGCTGCCAGGACAAAATTAAACCAGGCTGGAGAGCTAACTAGTGCTTTGCTGCCCAGGCAATTATATCTTTCCCAAACTCTCTCCCCCAGAAAGCCAGATGGACTTTATAGAAACCAGACCCAGCCCACAGTTTTAATTATCATGGTCCCGTCAGAAATGAGTGAAATTATGAATGACCAAAAGCCTTCAACATTGAGTCCTGGGCCTCCCCTCCCCAATAAAATTTTATTGCCCCTTAAGGAAACAGCATCCATCTATTTCAGGGGGGCCTCAAGTATTTGTTCATCCCGGCATGGGTACACCTGTGGCAAATACACGGCATTGAAGAAACTGGTTCTCCTTTGCTCTGCTGGGGGTTTGCAGCTTCCCTGTTTGAAGGAAAGAGGGAGAGGAAGAGGGAAGAAATTGGGCTTGTTTAAATTAACCTCCCCCTCTCCCCCCCAATTCCTACTCCTACTCCAGGAGTTGAGACAGAGAAGCCTGGAATAAGGTGTCAGTAGTCCCATCCTGGTCCAGTCAGACCACATTTAGGGGACTGTGCTCCTCTCAGGCCATCTTGTAGAAAGGACATTGAAAAACCAGACAGTGTCCAGAAGCAGTGAAGAATGATGGGAAAGGGCCTTGAGATTCAGTGCTGATATATGGTGGAAGGACCTTAAGGTGTTTAGCCTGGAAGGAGAGATGACTCAAAGGTGAACCTGATAGTGGCCTTCTAGTCCTGGAAGACTTGTTACTGAAAAGAGAGATTCTGTTTATTCTTTGTCCTCAGAAAACAGAAAGGCGAACAATGGCTAGAGATGACAATGAGCCAAAGTGAGGCTCATAATTTAAAGTGTCTAAAAGAAACCTAGACTATCTCTGAAGGGAAGGGGTTCCTTTCCCACTTGTTGACAGGTTCTAGTGGGAATTCTTTCACTTATAGGTTTGACTATATGATCTAGAGATTCTGTGATTATTCAGATACCAGATCTATAGCTGGACGGGACTAATTAGGGCTAACCCTCTCACTTTACAGAGGGGGAAACCGAGGACCTGAGACATTAAGTGACTTGCCCATGCTCACACAAAAGTCAGGATTAAAACTTGGGCCTCTGGGCAACTGGGGATAAATCTCTTTCCCTCCTTGGGTCTCAGTTTCCTCTTTTGTAAAATATGGGAATTGGACTAGATGACTTCAAAGGTCTCTTCCAGCCCAAAATCTATAATCCTAATACCAGTCAACTGATAGGTGACACTGCAGATTTGGGGATGGGACTTGATATCAGGAAGAGCTGAGTTCAAATACTACCAAAGACATTTAACTATGTAACCAATGACCCTCTCCCAACCCTAGTTTCCCCATGTGAAACAGGAGACTAGTATTATCACCTACTTCAAAGAGTTCCTGTGAAGGTCAAATGAGATAATATTTGTAGTGCTCTGCAGACCTTAAAGTGCCATATAAATGTAAGCTGTGATTATTATGCCTATTATTAATAAGAGCTATCATAATATAGTATTTTAAGGTCAATAAAACTCTGCAAATATTATTTCATTTTATCCACTAGATTATATGTGTTCTGCAAGTAGGGACCATGGATTACTTAATTCTGCATGTAACCCAGTGCACACTGAAACATTTGCAAATTTGATGAATGAAATCGTCTCTTTCCTGCTGGGCAAATCATTTATTCCTCCTCCGAGCCTCAGTTTCTTAATTCATAAAAATGGGAATCATAAGATTGGCTTGTATTCCCCACCCTCTAGAGGCTGTTTTCAAGAAAAGGCTTTGCAGGTTGTAAAGAGGGATATGCA
This sequence comes from Sminthopsis crassicaudata, assembly GCF_048593235.1. Classification (NCBI taxonomy): domain Eukaryota; kingdom Metazoa; phylum Chordata; class Mammalia; order Dasyuromorphia; family Dasyuridae; genus Sminthopsis; species Sminthopsis crassicaudata. The sequence goes on along the minus strand of NC_133619.1, from coordinate 630,950,390 downwards.
TCTCTGCTGTACTCTGTATCACAGGTTTTTAAGAGGACAGAGCAAAGAACTGCGTAAGACATGAGGGGAAAGTCATTACCAACGGAAACTCTCTGTGGTTTTGGGGGGCCAGTAGGGATTGGCGTTAGATTGGAGATCTTCATTGTGATGTCTTAGGGAAAGGAAGGAAAAGAGATACCTCCTCGCTGGTCTCCATTGCACGGCAGTGTCAGCCAATATTCTGGATAAATGGATCTGATTGGACTCAATATTCTGGATAAATGGATCTTATTGGACTACTCAATATTCTGGATAAATGGATCTGATTGGACTCAATATTTTGGATAAATGGATCTGATTGGACTCAATATTCGGAATAATGGATCTGATTGGACTCAATATTCTGGATAAATGGATCTGATTGGACTAGCCTCAAAAAAAAGGGAAAACTTCAAACCATGTAGAAAAATGATATTTGCTTTGGAATTAACAAAATTCACAAACATCTATTGCCAGAATATAGGATGCTTTGTGCCTGCTCTTTAAGGTTCTAGCTCTCTGTATGTATATGCACATTAACATATGCATGTGTGTATAGTTTCTTCCTTTAGAATATAAGCTTCTTGAGGGCTAGGGATGTCTTAATTTTGTCTTTGTATTCTTAATGCAATAAGGCAGTTGGTAGTGCCATGGATAGAGTGCTGGAGACTGGAGTCAGGAAGAGCTGAATGCAAATCCAGCCTCAGATACTTACCAACTGTGTGACCCTGGGCAAATCAGCCTCTTTTTGTCTTTATATGAAGTAATAACAGCACCTATCTCTCAGGATTGTTGTGAAGATCAAATAAGAATTTATTTATAAAGTTATTGGCACTTATTAGGCGTCATATAAATACTGACTTCCAGGGCTGTCCCCTCCCCCTCCCAGACTCAGTGCCCCGGGGAAGTCTGGGCAAATTGAGACAGAGACAGAGACAGACTGAGACAGAGACAAAGAGACAGTGATTAATGGTGCCTTGTATATGGTAAATGCTTATTCAGTGCTTGTCAAAGCTCTTAGATGTGGACAGGACCTCAGATCATTCAAATGTCACCTGTTTGTTTTACAAAGGAGGAAACTGAGACCCATAGAAGAGATGTCCTGGGATCATAAGACAATTGATTTAGCGCCAAAAGGGCATTTTTGAGGTCATCATCATTTCACCGAGGGGGAAAAAACCAAGGAACAGAAAAAAATGGAATAATTTGTCCGGTATCAAACAGATAATGAGTGACAGCCAAGATTTCAACCCAAAAGGTTCCAAATTGGGTCTGCTTTTGATGAAAGGAAAACTGAAGGGCGCCTTTCTGGGGGTGGGGGGCAAGGAGGGGGTTTGCTCCCCAGACATCTCTGCTCTCTCCCACTGCTCCCAGCCCCTCCAAACCTGAGGGCAGCGCTCCGGAGGTCAGCAGTCTGCCATGCACCTCCAGCTCCTCACCTCTCAGGCTCTGGGTGCCCCCACCCCTCCACCAGAGCCCACCATTTCTTCCTGGCTTCGAATTGACAGGGCAGACCGACAAACACACTTGTACGACCTTGTTCCCTCTCCCCTCCCTGCAGGCTGGAGGCTCCTCTAGCCACGAGGCACATTCTAGCTCTCTCCTCCCCTAATTAATAAATCTGGTGTGCAGGAATAAAACACACACATGGGCCGGATCACAAAGTTCCCTTTGTGCGGGAGCAGACGGACCTCGCTTTCCAGGGGAGACTCACTCGAGCGATAGGATGTTAACTTCACATTCTAATAAAAAAAAATGAAATGAATAATAATAAACATTTGCCCAAGAGTGGAGATCTTGCCGGAGACCCCCTCGTCATTTTTCTTCCCCGACCTCCGTTTTTACTGGACCCGATCCAGTGATCCTATGGCGGGCCACGGCCTTGTTTCTCCCGGGCAACAAAAAGGCTTTTGTCGTCCTAAAAGGCTGTCAAGTTTATCCAAATATTCTCAGCTTACGACTAGGCCTTTTCTGAATGGGTATTTCCTATAAAGGGACACTTTGTATCTTTAAGAAGGCCGGGGGCTGCGGAGTTAGGGGGAAGCGACTGAGGCCGAAGAAGGACAAAATTCGAGGGGGGAGGGAGCCCCGGAGGCGGGGGGGGGGGCCGGCGGGAACAGGGGAGGCCGCGATCGGGCCCACTGCCCCCGGAGCCAGGGAAGCGAATCCCTCCGGAGAGACCGCCCCCCCGGGCCCCGGCCCGACACCCTCGGGAACCGCGGAGCGCCTTTGCCGGGTTTCGCCATCGCCTCCAATGCTGGCGGAGCTCGTCCAGTCCGCGGCGGCGGCCAAGCGCGGGAAGTAACGAGAACGGCCCGATCCCCCGCCGCCGCCGCGGAGGCTTTCAGCACTCGCCTGAAGTGGACCTCATTACACAGCGCGGCTCGGCCGCCGCCGGCGGAGCCCGGGCCTAGCCCGCCTTGGGGCTGCCCCCTCTCCCTCCCGGCTAAATGAGAGACAGACAGACAGACAGAGACAGAGAGACAAAGATAGAGACAGAGACAGACAGACAGAGACAGAGAGAGAGACAAAGATAGAGAGAGACAGAAACAGAGACAGAGAGACAAAGATAGAGACAGACAGAGACAGAAAGAGAGACAAAGATAGAGACAGACAGAGACAAAGACACAGAGAGAGACAGACAGAGACAGAGAGAGAGACAAAGATAGAGACAGAGACAGACAGACAGAGACAGAAAGAGAGACAAAGATAGAGACAGAGACAAAGACCCAGAGAGAGACAGAGACAGAGAGAGAGAGAGAGAGACAGAGACAGAAAGAGAGACAAAGATAGAGACAGAGACAAAGACAGAGAGAGACAGAGAGAGAGATAGAGAGACAGAGACAGAAAGAGAGACAAAGATAGAGACAGAGACAAAGACAGAGAGAGACAAAGACAGAGAGAGATAGAGAGACAGAGAGACAAAGATAGAGACAGACAAAGACAGAGAGACAGACAGAGACAGAGAGACAAAGATAGAGAGACAGAGACAAAGACAGAGAGAGATAGACAGAGAGACAGAGGGAGATTTGAAGGCATTGAAGCAATTATTCTGGTATTACAAAGCAGAGTGAAAAAAGCAGGGGAAGGAATAAAGGGAAAAAACTGGGAGAAAAGGAGAGCTGGAGGAGGACAGAGGAAAAGGAGGAAGAAAAAGAAGGATAAAGAAGAAGAGGAAGAAGAAAGGAAAAAAGAAACAAGATCAAGAAGCATGAAAGAGGAGGGAGATGAAAAAAGAAAACGAAGAAAAGGGGAGGATGAGGAAGAAGAAGAAGAGGACGGTAAGGAGGAATAAAAAGAAGAGGACAAAAAAGAAGAGGAAAGGAGGAAGAAGAGATGAAGAAAAAAGAGAAAGAGGATGAAGACCATATTTCTGTGGCATCAAAAGCTTTGCAATTTATGTTACATACATTATCTTATTTGCTTCTCCTGACAAGCCTGTTAAATAGATCCTATTTTTAATCCCCATTTCAGAGATGAGGGAACAGTCTTACAGATTTTGAATGACTGTCCCAGAGTGATCCAGCTATATGTCTAGGGTAGAATGTACACAGCTCTTACCGATTCCATGTCCAGCATTCTATCCTTAATCTTGCAGGTTTTAATCTGGCATCCTTGTGCATTTTGTTTAATTTGATAACTACATTCCCTTGTATCTATATTTTATTTTGTTGTTATTGTTTTTCAGTCATGTCTGAGAACCCCCATATAGGATTTTCTTGCCAAAGATACTGAAGTAGTTTCCCATTTCCTTCTCCAGTTCATTTCACAAATGAGAAAACTGAGGCAAATAGGGTTAAGTGACTTGCTCAGGTCCCCACAGTGTCTGTGGCCAGATTTGAACTCATAAAGTCTTCCTGGTGCTCTAATTACTGCCCCATTAAGAAGAGGTCATCCAAAGGCTTCACCGGACTACCAAAGGGGAGTGTGACCCAAAACCGGTTAAGAATCCCTGCTTTAAACTAGTGATCTCCAACAGAGTGGAGGCCATGGCCCCCTGGAGAGCTATGTTCATACATGATCAGCTCATTGAATAATTGGCACATAGATTGTGCCCAAACTCCTCTAAATAGAAGATTTGGAGGGGGCTTGTCTCCAACATTATTCCCAATATTCCCTCATTTACCCCCTTTTTCTACTGTACACGTTCCCATTCTCCCACCTTCTGAGATAGGTCTCAGTCTCCTTGGAGCAACTGTAGCCTACCTTTTTCAGGCTCTTCATTTGACAATCAGTCAACAGGCATTTATTAAGCACAGACTAGATGTGCCGGATACTTGTAATACAAAGACAAAAATGAACTGCCTTGCACAAGTATCAAAGGGAAAACCCTCTCCTTGCTCAGAAAGCCCAAGTCCTGTCCACTGTGTGACCTCTTTCCCTCCAGCATCCGAACTCAGGATGGGATAGAGCAGGCAGAGCTCATTCCATTCCCTTTTCCCTAAAATCCTTCACCACTTCCCAAACTTTCCCATTCCTATCAAGTCCTTCCAATCCTTCTGGCCCTTCACATTCACAGAACTGGAGCCAAACTCAAATCTTTCCTCATCCTCATCTCATATTTGTATCAGGTTGTCAAATCTTGTCATTTCTATCTCTACAAGAATTTTCTTGTATATCTCCTTCTCTCCTCCCACATCCTCCACCTTATTTCAATCAACATGCATTGATTAAAAATCATGTAACATACTTAGCACCATGTTAAGCTCTAAGTTAAAGGGTTAGAAAGAAAGTCCAAAAACAGTCTTTGTTCTTAAAGAGCTAAGTCTAAGGGAGGCAACATGTAAACAGGATGAAGAAAATGTATGGGGGTATATATAATATATAAATATAAATGTATACACATATACTTATGAAACATGCAAACAAGACACACTCATGTGTATGTATGTGTATATCTGTGTACATAGATTTTTTCTTTTAATATTGTATTTTCCCCCAATTTCATGTTAAAACAATTTAACATTTTTTAAACTTTTGAGTTACAATTTCTATCCCTCCTTCCCTCCCACATCTCCTCCCCTCCTCCAGGCCCCCAATACTAAATAATTCAATATAGGTTAATAAGTAGGCAATTGTATAAAACATTAAGGATGTTTTAATATTGACTTCCTCATTGGACCTCATTAGTTCCTCAAAATGAGGGAATGTTTTCTAGATTTTTATATAAATACCCATGTGTATCCATATACAGGATATGTATGCTATTTCATATTTTCTGATGATTTTTCATTTCTATTTTGACATAAATGACTGAAAGAGAACTTAGAATCTGAATCCAAGCTCTTCATTCCTTTTTTTCTTAACAGATAAGTAATGAGGTTAGAGAACTTGAGTGATTTGTCCAACCAAAGTCACAAAACCGGTCATTGTACAAGGCAAAATTTGAACTCAGGTCTTCTTGTCTCCATGTCTAGCCTCTTTCCCATCACACTGCTGGCCTGTAGGAGATGACGCAGTGTCATGGAAACAACATTGGAGTCCAAGGCCCCGGGTTCAAATTCTACTTTTGCCAATTACTATCTGCGTGATTATCTCACTTCTTTCTGGGTGTCAGTTTCCCAATCTGTACAAAGATAGATTAGTCCAAAGTTTCTTAAACCATGAATCATGACCTTATATGGGGTTGTATAATTGAATGTGAGGGTCATGAAATTATGATGTGTTATCTGTAAATGTTTGGTTTGTATATCTATATTCTCAGGGTTATGGAAAAATTTCTTATATAAAAAGGGATCATGAGTGGGAAAAATTTAAGACACCCTGGCCTAGACAGCCTCTAAGATCCCTTGTAGATCAAAATCCATGATCCCATTGCCAACTGACAATACCTATGCTTTGTCCCCCTATTAAAAATCACTGGTGATATCACTATAACTGCCTAAAGTTTGGGAAGCACTTTACAAATTATTCCTTGATTTCACTCAATACATTATGAGCTCTATGAGGAGAGGGTCCATGTCTTACCTAAATTTGACTTATCTCCCCATATCCTCAAAACATTGATTGTTTTTTTAGAGAAATAATTAAGTTTGTAGATGAGAGGAATGTGAGCATTTCTCCTTCATGCTGCCATAGTCCAAGGCTCACTGAGGAGGGTGAATTCAAACTGAGTATGAGCAGATGTCATGATGATAGATGACTTTGAGCTGGCAAATATTTTGACTTGAAGTTCCTTTTCCTTCTTTTTTTCTTAAAGAAACTCTAATTGCCCCTCTGGAATCTAGCCACTAATTGAACAGTGTATGGCTCTTCCTTGTCTTCACTTACAGAATCCTCCCCCCAACCCCCCACTCCCATGCTCAGGCCTCCAACCAACTCTACAATCCTGAAATATTCTTCATTCCACCATTTTGTAAGAAAGTCTTAGGATAGCATCCCTGAATTCCAGGCTACGAGATGATATCAACTAATCCAATCTCCCTCATCAACATGAGAAGTTCAGTTCTGAGTTCTTAATATCGTGATTAATATTGAAAAGTCTAAATGGAATGAGCAACGGCGACCTATAACTGATAGCGAGTCAGATATTAAATCAATAAGCATGCATTAAGAGCACAGGCAGGATATGAGTATGCAAGAAAGGCACAAAGTAGTTCAGGCCCTCAAGAAGCTCACATTCTAAAGGGAAAGACAATAGGAAAATAACCATGAGTTGCATAGTAAGTATGAGTTATATAGTAGGTAGTCTCAGAAAGTCAAGACACCCAGCATGACATTAATGGCTACATGACCCTAAATAAGTTATTTAACCTTGAAGAGCCTGAGATAGCTTTTTAAAAGTATAAATTTCAGATGATCTGCTTATCTCCATTGGTAGAGGATGTTGCTTTCTGGGGCTAGTTAAAACAAAACCAAAACCAAACCAAACCAAACCAAACCAAACCAAACCAAAACAAAACAAAACAAAAACAAAAACAAAACAAAACAAAAACAACCAGGAACCTCACCTGTGGGTTCTCACTTGTAGGTGACTGATGAGACACTATAAATATAAAAATATTATAAATATTATAAATATTATAAATATTATATAAATTATATATAAATATTATAAATATTTATTTTGTATTATATAAATATTATTATTAAAATATATAAATTTTTGTATTGTATAAATATATTTTTATATTATATGAAAATTATATATAAATATTTTATATTTTATAAAATATAAAAATAAAAGTTGAGATGAGACACTATAAATCCCATTCTGACCCTAAGAAATAAACTAGTCCCAGCAGCTACTGAGGATAAACAATTGATGACTATAAAGTGTTTACAGATACCATGTTATGGCATAAAGCAAAATGAATTGAGCTCATCAGATCATTCTGGGGTGGGGAAGCTTACAGTTATGACGACGATGATGTCATCCCCATATATAGCATGGAGAATGAGCTAAGGTATTCATTTTTTAAAACAAAAATGAACTGCTTGTTGACTAACTTATTGACTCGTTTTATTCTTATTTTTTTTTTTTTGTATCTCTAGTTCCTAGCATACAGTAGGTATTTAATAAATGCTTGCTGGTTAATTATAAAATAAAGGAGTTGGATTAGGTTCCTTAATACTGGAAGCAACATCCTTCCACTGAAGTCTTTTGAGGGGGTGTGTTTCTCTCCAGGCACCTGGGATCTGGGATTTTTTGTTTTTGTTTTTGTTTTCCAAATTAGTAGAACAGACTCAGAAAGCACGTGAGTAGAAGCAGAATGTTAACGAAGCAGGTTTTCTTCCCTGATTTTTTTATTCACAATCTGACAATATCAGTGCAAACATCTGCCAGAATAATGAATATCTGCTCCCAGAAGGAGGGCTGTATAGGTGGTGACATCTTTGGAGGCCCTACTCTTATACTTTTTGTGACATTCAGAAAGAAGTAAATAAAAAGTCCAAGAAATACCCCAATTAAAATGTTCCTCGCTTCTCCTACACCCGAGTTTCAATCCTGGGTAATTGTGTTCCCAGGCCTTTGAGAGCCCACGGGGGTGTCAGGTACAACCACAGATCATTCCTGTCATCTAAATACCATATGATTAGATTTTTAATAAACCGTTTCGGCAGCATTTCCTGGGCTTGAATAGGCCTTTGAATGGGTTTGCTCGGGCCTTTGAAAGGGAGCTGGGGAACATCATTGTGGGGGATGCACTTTCAGTCCTCTTAAAATATTTTGTCAAAAGGTGAGCAGCCCTATGTGCCAGTATGGCGCATTGGTGAGAGGTGGGAAGCAGCTCAAGAGCATCACTTAAGAGATGGCTCTGGCTGCTGCTCTGTGGGTATCGCTAATAGTTTCCTAAAATTGCTTTTGAGTCTACTGGGGCTGGGGCAGGCACTGAACACAGGGCTCTAAGCTAGATATCTCCAAATGGGCAATGTTCAGAAACCCTCCATTGGCCCAGATATGGTGAGCCCTTGCAAGTTTCAAGGTCTTGGGCACATTTCCAATGTGGATGGATAATTCTCAGGATCAGAGCTGTAGATCTGGAAGGTCCGAGAGCCCGTTGGGCCCAGTCCCCTTGGTTTACAGATGAGGTGACTGAGACCCTGAGAGACCACATGATTTGTCCCTGGCTCTGGACATTTTCATTGCCTTTCTCCATGCCCTCCTCTTCTCCCACTGCTGACCAACTTGGTTTCCTTCCAGAACCAACTAAAATCCCACCTTCTGCTGGAGGCCTTTCCCAAGCCCTCTTAATCCCACTGCCTTTTCTCTTTTTAATTATTTCACACTTGCCCTGTATATAGTTTGTTTTGTAAATAGTTGTTTGCTGGGTGTAGCCCTAGTTAGATTGGAAGCACCTTGAGGGCAGGGAAAGTCTTTTGTCTCTTTCTATATCCCATGCTTAGCTGGGTACCTAGTATGTAGTAGGAGCTTAATAAATGTTGATTGTTTGATAGTCCCAAGATCACACAGGCTAGAGGTTATGAAAAGGATGTAAATCCAGGTCTTCTAAGGGCCAGTGTTCTTGGCATTGTACCATACTAACTACCATGTGGGAATAATTGAGGAATTTAGGCTCCCTTTCTATTGTGTCTCAGAAGTTCTGGTGTAGGGCCAGCTAGATGGCATAATGGATAGAGTACCAGCCCTGAAGTCAGGAGGACCTGAGTTGATCTCAAACACTTCACACTTCCTAGCTGTGTGACCCTGAGCAAGTCACTTAATCCCAATTGCCTCAGCAAAACAAACACACAAAAAACTCATGGGACATCTAAAACAACAAAAATGAAAAACAATATTTCAAATGATTATTTCCACCAAAAGTCATATTCTTGCTTCTTTATACCCACATGCTTTTGGAAGGTTGATAATATATATATGTCATATATATATATATATATATATATATATATATATATATATATACACACACACACATATATATACACACACACATTTTATATATATATATATATACACACACATTATATAAACACATACATATACATACACACACACACACACACACACATATATATATACACACACATTATATATATATATATATATACACACACATTATATAAACACATACATATACATACACACACACACACACACATATATATATATACACACACATTATATACACACATACACACACACACACACACACACACACACACACACACACACACACATATATATATATATATATATATATATATATATATATATATTTAATTTTAACCTAGTTATTTCAAACCATTTCATTGGAAGGAATTCTGGGATTCTAAGAGTCAGAGTTGGAATTAGGGATGATCTAACACCACCCATTTTTCAAATCAGGAGATCAAGGCCTGGAAAGAGATGGCCACAGAATGGGTCTCAGAAGTTTATTGTGAAATTCCCCCCCTTTGTTTTCTCGGTCTTGATCTCCACGGGGCACACTGTAAGAAAGTCTCAGGGCTAGGATTAGAACTCACCTTCTCTAACTTCCAAACCTGCTGCTTCCCACTGGCCCTTTCTCCCTTCCCTTTCCCCGGAAGGGAGAGTTTTGCTCTCTAACCTAGGCTGTCTAGAGAGGTCTTATCCTCATTTGCACCCCTTGGGCCATTCAGGGGCAGGGTTGTTGAGGTGGGAGAGAAAGTGTGCATTTCTCCTCTTCAGAGAGAGCCAAGTTCACAAACCCAACTGTTTCTCACCGTCTCAAGTCCAAATACAGCACCCAGCAGGGGCTGCCTTACTCATATCTATCTGTTGAGAAAGGTTATGAATCTGACAGTTTGCCAGAAGCCTTTCCAGTGATTGAGGTGGCGGGGGGAAGAAAGGGGCTTCCTGTGGTAGTGGGGGGTACAGTGGGGCTCACACCCTCACAGCTACTTCAGCTTTATTAGGAAATCTGCTTATAGTTAGTGGGTTATTATTATTATTATTATTATTATTATTATTATTATTATTATTATTATTATTATGATTATTATTTCTAATGATTAAAAAAAATAGTTCTCACTTCAGAATGCAGAAGGTCACAGCCAAGTCTGGTAACGTGTAACCTTTAGGCCTATAATCTCCTGCTGCTTCTGCTGCGACCGAGCCAATTTCAAATTAGTCACTGTATGGATGAAGTGATGGATTTGCTCTTTGGTGATTATGTTATTAACTGCTTCTGTCCTGCCCCGCTCACTGATGGGCTGCAGAGGAGACTAATCAGTGAGGAGGGGTAGGGAAAGTCTCCTAGCCCATGGGAGACCAGGGGCATGGTGGGGCTGCTGGGGGCGGGGCCGGTGTCCTCAGGACACAGTCACCAAATGGATTGGAGCACTCTGGGTGAATCTGGCTTCAGGAGCTTGGATGAGGATGGGAGAAGATAAAGAAGGAGTACATGGGCATAAAGGCAGAGGAACGATGACTGGGGTAAGTCTGGAGCAGCCAGAGCAGCAGCAAGGCACTTCAAACTTAATCAGGCCTGTTTGGGATTTTTTTTATTTTTTATTAATGAACTTCTCCCTATGGGTGGTCTACACCAGCAGAAAGCAGCTACTGGGGAGATGGTAAAGGAAAGAGACTTCAAGTCAGAAAGCTCAGTTTTGGTTCTTAATCCTATTTTCCTCATTGCCAGTTTTGTATTTTTTCCCCTGACCCTCAGTTTCCTCATCTGTAAAATGAGTTAGTAATGCTTTTAGACCTCAAAGGACTGTGAAGATGGCACTTGGTGAAATTTCATGGGGCAGCATGATACAATGGAGAGTGTACTGGGCTTAGAGCTGGCTTAGAGTGACATCTACTAACTGTGGGATTCCAGGCAAAATATTTGGTCTTTCTCAGCCTCAGGGTCCTCATCTGGGAAATTGGAGTTTAGGGGTGGGTGAAATATGTACCCGTATAAGCCTCTTTCCACCTCTGATCCTATTTCCCTTTGGAAGCTGTAGAAATTGGAATTATTCTATCTGAGCTCTTGATATTTTTCTCATACCTACATGGTACATGCAATATCAAAGGATTGTGGATTTAGAACTGGAAAGGACTTTTGCCCTTTAAGGATGAAGCCAGAGGGGAAAAGGACAATGGCTTGTTCCAGACCTCACAGAGCAGGATTCAAACCCAAGGCTTTGTTCTGTGCTGCATGTCTACAGCCTTTGGTTCCTTTTGGATAATCTGTCATCCTGTGTCAATTCTCTCACCTTCACTATGAAGAGGCTGGACTAAAGCACTTTCCACCTAGAAACCCACAATCCTCTGATTCTGAGGGATGCCCTATGCCTGGTGACCCATTAGAACACAGCCTTCGAGAGCCCTGATTGTCTTCTAAATGATTCACGCAAGTTGTTTAGACTCGAAGAGATTCCAAAATTTCACTTGATTTGCTGAGGGTAACACAGGGAGCTTGTAGGAAAAACAGAAATGTGAGTATCACTCATGACTTTTTCAGTTGATTTCCAGTTGATCAGTTTGTTCTTCCAGATTATGCTGCTGATTGATTTAGTGGAAGAGAGTACTTCCTAATGGTTAGTGCTATAAATGGCTTGTCAGGAACTTCTGATCCCATTTCCTACCTTTATGTGTTTTGATGTGAGTTATAAGCCCCATGTCATCAAGTTTGCCTCAGTGTCCCTAGTTCTCAATACAAATGTCTTTGTATTTTACATTTGTGTATGTGTGTGCGTGTGCGCTCGAAAGGAGTGAGAGAGAGAGATAAAGAGACAGACAGTCAGAGACAGTCAGAGACAGTCAGAGACAGAGAGGAAGGAAAGAAGAAAGAGATGGAGAAAGGCGAGAGACGGGGAGATAGAAAAAGAGACAGAGACAAAGTCAGAGACAGAGACAGAAAGAAAGGAAAGAGGGGGAGAGACAGAAAAAAGAAAGAGCTAGAGAAAGAGAGAGAATATGAGTGACAAAGAAAAATAATAGCAGCAAAGAATAAGAGAGAATTAAAAAAAGAGAGAAACAGGAAGAAAGAGTGGGACAAAGAGGGATGGAGAGAAAGTAAGAAAAGGAGAAAAATTAAAAGAAAGGTAGAATAAATGAGAAAGAACAGAGAATGAGAGAGAGAATAAGGGGAAAGAGCAACAGAGATACAGAAAGAAAGAGAAAAGGAGAAATAGAAAATGAGGGAAAGAAAGTGGGAGAGAGACTGAAAGAAGGACGGAGAGAGAATGGGAGAGACAAAGAAAGAGACAAAGAAATACCAAGAAAGGAAAAGAGACAGAGATGGAGAAAGACAGACAGAGATCATGTTGTTTCAACCCAGATAAAAATAAATTTCTTGAGAGTAGAAACTGTTTAGTTTTTGTTTTTGTTTTCCCCTGAAGCTGGAGTTAAGCGACTTGCCCAGGGTCACACAGCTAGGAAGTGTTGTGTCTGAGACCAGATTTGAACTCAGGTCCTCCTGAATTCAAGGCTGGTGCTCTACCCATTGCGCCACCTAGCTGCCCCAACATTTAGTTTTTAATCTGTATCTTCAGTGTTAAGTGGTGTCTGAAACTAACTAATGAAGAAATGTTGATGAATGGGTGAGTACTATAATGGCAGCTTCTCTCCAGAATCTACTAGGGGCAATTTAGGGTGGCAACTGCTCCATCCCATTTTGTAGGTTGTAAAACTGGGCTCCAAGCAGAGTGCTGAACCAGCATGGTTGCTACAGGTGGTACCTACTTTGAGAAAAAGAAATATTTAAAAATCACAAAATTTTAGAATTATAAGAAAATGAAATCTAAACCAGGAAGGCTTTCTAAGTCAAATCCCTCATTTCATGGATGAGGAACCCGGAGTCCAGGCAAGGGGAATGATTTAACTAAAGTCACACCAAATCATCCAAACTAATTTTTAAAAGCGGATCTCATTAGGGAGAGGAGAGAAGGTTATTCACTTTGGAAGAACTAAAGATTCTTTTATAAAATGACAAATCATTCAGAAGAAGCAGTTCCTTTTTGCATGGGAAGATATTATTGATATTATATAATAATAAAATAAAAAAATAAAAAATTGATATTATATAATAATAAAATAATAAAAATAAAATAATAAAATAATAATAAAAATATATAGTACATAATGTAATTTATGGAACATCGGTATGCATCACTTTTCAGCTTTCTGATGAGGATACAGGCCAGGAAACAGTGCCAAAGAGGGTAGTTAAGTGACTTGTCCAAGCTAGTAAGTGTCAGATCCTGGAGTCAAAAACCTGGTATGTAACATTCTTTCTAGCTTTTCTGGACTTCCTTTGTCATAGCAAGATTCATTGCCTCTCCTAGATCTCCAGGATCTAAGGAACTCCGAGTGTAATCTATAAGAGTGGTACCCTAGCCACCCTAAAGAGAGTAACTTGTCCAGTAGAATGCAATGGGAGAAACTAGATTGGACCTAGCCATGAGAAGAGAAGAGAATGAGAACTTTTGACAACTCTTTATTGAGCTCTTCCAGCTTCCCCCAAGGTCCCATTCAGCAAAGGCTTCTTCTTGTCAATACAAAGCAGCCCCTCGTGCTGTTTTCATAAACTTGTTCAAATGACCCGAAGAGCCAGTTCCATGATGACTCTTGCAATGTGAGAAGGGAATTGTTAAAGGCTGCCATAAAGCTGTCCCTCATTGCCAAATCCTCTATCTGCTGAGGCATCGAGCAGAACTACTCATTTCTTCGATTCATTTCTGCGTCTTCTGCCAAGAGGAATGATCTTTAGACTGGAAAAATCCGAACAAAAATGACCAGGAGGGAGTAGATACCTAAGATATATAAGGAGCGAGGGAGACATACCCAGCTGCACTCTATGAAGAATTAGAATAACTGGTTCTAACTAACTATAGTTAACTAAGAGGCTTAGTTAATAACTAAGAGATGGGATATCTGAGCCATCATAAGTTAATATTTGAAGGACTGTGGAAAATAGGATTGGAGAAAAACAGAGACCCCAATTTTCAAAAAAGAGAAGACAGAGTCAGTAAACCATAGTTCAAAGATCTTTATTTCTATTCCTAGAAAATTCCATATTAAAATATTACTAGTATTATATTATATAATAAAACATATGCGTTATATATTATATAAGCATATTATGTGATATATAATAAATATGTTAAAATATTACATAGAATTATTAGTATATTTAAAAGTCATTAAAGTGATATATATTAAATATATCATTTATGGATTATACATGTGCAATATATTATATGACATGTAGTATATTTGAACACATAATAACATATTAAAGTATATTAGATAACAATTATTAGAATATTCTAGATTGGTTTATTAAAGCATTATTGTTACATATTAAATACAAACTTTATATTATATAGTAATGAAATAATTTGTATATTATTATATATTACACAAACATAATATCCATCATATAATATGTAGCCTATAACCTAATAACATATTAAAATACATCAAATAACATAATTGTTAATGTGTTCTAAAATGGATTATTAAAGTATCATTATTATATATTGAATGCATAATTTGCATTATACATTAAAGATAGAATTTTTATGTTATACAAACATAATAAACATTGTTATATGCACACAATAATGTTTACTATGTCTGTTTATATATTTTATATGTATATAAATTTATATTATATATATGTGTGTGTGTGTATACATATATATGGTGCTTCTTGAAACACCATAATTGTCAATATATTTTAGAATGTATTAAAGTGTTATTGCATATAACATATATATAGATACATACAATATGTTTATACATTATGTAGTATATTATACTATAGCATATCATTAATATATTCTAGACTGAGTTATTGAACATCTACAAAGGTAGCACAGAGTCAGCATAGCTTTATCAAAAACAGCTCACCCTACTCTTATTTCCTTTTTTGGCAAGGTCAGCTAATTGGTAAATCAGGGCAAAGCTTTAGAATATTTATAGATCCATGGCACAGAAGCTAGAGTGCTAGATCTGGAGTCAGGAAGACCTGAATTCAAATTCAACCTCAGATACTTACTAGCTGTGAAACCTCTAGATATTTCATTTTCCTCAACTCTAAAAGTATTAATAGCACCTACCTCCCACTGTTGTAAGGATTCAATTAGAAAAATTTAAAGATATTATCAAAGTAGATACTTTTTTTTTCTCCACCCCCCCCACTTTAAAAATCTGTGTTTGGCTTTGTGCTCCTTAACATGATTTGGACAAAAATATAGAAGACATATTTATCAAATGATATAAAAGTAGGAGGCATAATTTACACACTGGATGTTTGAGTCAGGATCCAAATAGATTGTGACAGGCTAGAGCATTGGGATGAATCTAAGAAGGTGATATTTTAAAAGGGATTTGTGTAAATTCTTACATTTAGGTCTAAGAAATCAGCTTTACGAGACCAATACTGGGGGAGCACAATTCAACAGGAGTTTATCCGATGAGGTTATCCCACCAACCATGGGAACGTTGGTGAATACAAGCTCAATTTGAGTCAATAATGGGGCATGACAGCAAGTTCAAAAAAATGTCAATGGGATCTTAGAACACATTATGAGAGCTATAACGTCCCAGAACAAGGAGATGATTGTGCTTTTGTGATCTGCCTTTGTCAGACCACCTTTAGAGTGTTATTTTCTTCTTGGAACACCATTTTTAAGAAGGAAATCGATAAGGTAGAGTATCCAGAGGGATGGTGACAACAATGGTGAAAGGCATTATGGGGATGTCATATTAGGACCAGTTGGAGGAACCAGGGATGTTGCCAAGGACAGCAATGCAATTCGCATAAATACATCAAATCAATCAAATAAAATCATTTCAAAAAGCAGGCCTTTGAAAGGAAAGCACACTTTAAAAAATCTTTTTATATGTTCTTGAGCAAAAGCCTACTTCCTTCATTGAACTTTATTTTCCTCTTCTGTAATATGAATTGATCAAAAAAATTGACCCAATCATCCCTGAGGTCCTCCTGACTTCAGGGCTGGTGCTCTATCCACTACACCAATTAGTTGCCCAGGAAGATGGAATTTAAACAGAAGTTTTAAATCAAGAGTTCTTTCCATGGTACCAATCATGTTATCTCTATTAGGATACCTTGATTGACAGAGAGCTCACTATTTGTTAAAGCAGTCCATCATCTCCCCATCTCCACTACTGAGTCTCCTAGGATGTGTACAATCTAATACATTTCTGCTCATTCTCATATCCTTTCAAACTGGTCTAAATTTAACTTTCCATCTCCTACTTCTGTATATTTGCTTAAGCTGTCCCCTGTTCTTGGAATGCCCTCCCTCCTCATCACTACTGAGCCCCTTGGGGTTAGGTTGGTCTAACAGAATTCAGTTCTCTGGGATTCAGGAAATTCTGGATTGATTGATTCCTTCATTTGCTTCTGGATGCAAGAGTCTCTATTTTGATCACCAATTTTCCAATTTATTCCTGATGGGCCAGGGCTCCAGATGGTGGCTGTTGATGAATGCCTAAGTAGGAGACAAATAGCAGATGTTTCCAGTGCTGGACTAGACACTTTTTAGGAGAAAATTCAGCCTGATTTGGATCTGCTCTGCCCCCCCCCCCACTCCCAATACAGAACAGGAAGGAGAATTGAGGAGAGTTTGGGGATCAGAGTTTGCACGCGTCTGTATTCAAGTTACACAAAAGGTCATGCGACCTCATTTCTGATGGAGGCAGGCAGTGGACCACATCTGACAGGGCTCTGTGATTTTCTTCTAACTTTTTCTTTTTTTGGTTCCACTGTCTACTATTTAATTTAAATCAGTAAAGTATAAGTTACCCTAAATGGGGGAACATGAGAGGTGGCTGAGATAGGTGTTTGCCATCAGCCCCAAACTCATCTTCTGTTTTGACATTTTAACTTTCTGGCATTCTGTAGAATGATTAGTCCTTTCTGTAAGCAACCCCCTTCACTTTCTGTCCCTTTAAAACCCAGAAAATAATGAAAAAATAAGTGAGGAAGAGAGGTAGGAAAGGAAGAATGGAAAAGAAAAAGAGAGAAAAGAATGAAGAGAGAAAGGGATAGAAAAAGCAGAGGGAGCCAGAGAAAGAGGAAAGAGGGAGACAGGGATGAAGAAAGTGAAATAAGAATATAGGAGGAGAAAAGAACAGTTAAAGAGAGATGAGAAAAGGAAAGGATGGGGAGAAAAAGAGAAAATGAGAGAGAAAAGAAGAGAATGGAAAGAGGAAGAGGGAATGACATAAAAAAAGGGAAAGGGAAGACAAAGATGGGAAAAGAAAAGGGAAAATGAGAGGTTAGGGAGAGGTGTAGAGGAAGAGGAGGGAAGAAGCAGGTTAGAGAAAGGAGTTGAAAGAAAGAAATAGGAGCAGAAGAGATGCAAATAAGAGAAAGGCAAGATAGGAAGAAAAGAGGAAGACAGGAGATAGGGAGTACCAAAAAAGGAGGAGGAGGAACAGAGAGAGAGCAAAAAAAATACAGAGGATCATAAGAAAGGAGGAGGGAAGAGGATCAGAGATTGTGAAAGATACAGAGGAAAACAGCTAAGGAATAATCACTACACCAAGATGACTGGGGATCTTCTGAAAGGATTGGATGGTACATGATAGGTCTACACCTTTAAGCAAGGAAATAAATGTTATTTTCCCCACCTCTATCCTCCACTAGAATCACGGTGGAGATTGATTTTTATCAAGAGATTTGAATGTCTCTTCCTTGTTCTTCCATCCATGTTGTTTGGTCATGTATATCCTGTTGGATTTCTCCATTCAGACTGGTTGGTCATTCCAAAGCTGTTGATAGACACTGCCCACTTTACTGCCCCCTGCCCTGGAGGCACCTGTCACTTCTCCTTGTCAGAGGACTTAGATGGTGAGATTGGATACTGGTATGGTTTGATCCCTTTAGTTTACTAAAAAGAGACAGCCCAACCTGCATGCCCTACACAGGCAGGAGAGAGGAGAATGTCCACCCCAAGGAGAGTACAGACTCTACATGGATAGAAAACAGTTAGCGGTCTCTCCAAACAGCTTTGTTCTCTCTCCCTCACTTGCCAATAGACAGACCTCACATGTCAGGCAACTAGCTTCAGCTGAGGGAGTTACTTTTCCTAAAAGTGCCCTTCTGACACTCAATCTCTCTCTCTCTCTCTCTCTCTCTCTCTCTCTCTCTCTCTCTCTCTCTCTCTCTCTCTCTCTCTCTCTGTCTCTCTCTGTCTCTCTCTCTCTGTCTCTCTCTCTGTCTCTCTCTCTCTCTCTCTCTCTGTCTCTCTGTCTCTCTGTCTCTCTCTCTCTCTCTCTGTCTCTCTGTCTCTCTCTCTCTCTCTCTCTCTCTGTCTCTCTCTCTCTCTCTCTCTCTGTCTCTCTCTCTCTCTCTCTCTCTCTCTCTGTCTCTGTCTCTCTCTCTCTCTTTCTCTCCTCTCTTTTCTATCTCTCTCTTTCTCTTCTCTCTCTCTCTCTGTCTCTCTCTCTCTCTCTCTGTCTCTGTCTCTCTGTCTCTCTCTCTGTCTCTGTCTCTCTGTCTCTCTCTCTTTCTCTCCTCTCTCTTTTCCCTCTCTTCTTCTTCTTTTTCTTCTTCTTCTTCTTCTTCTTCTTCTTCTTCTTCTTCTTCTTCTTCTTCTTCTTCTTCTTCTTCTTCTTCTTCTTCTTCTTCTTCTTCTTCTTCTTCTTCTTCTTCTTCTTCTTCTTCTTCTTCTTCTTCTTCTTCTTCTTCTTCTTCTTCTTCTTCTTCTCCTCCTCCTCCAACTTTTAGCCATTCTTCCCCACCATCCACCAAGCACATAAGGCTCCAACCACACTGATCAGTCTTGACCACTTGGCACTGGGATGACCCCTTTCTTCTCTACCACATTTCTCATTAACTCTTGTCCAGATCACCAGGAAGCCCCCTTAATGAAGGCAGCAGGCTAGATTTATGAGTTCACCCGGGCTCCATGTCCACACATGGACCGAGGTGTTTCTCTAGATGCCTTCTTTTCCCCCCACCTTGTTCCATTGCAAGAATGGACTTTCTGTTTCAGCTACTTGTGAAAGCCATAAATTGTAGGTGTTTTTTTTTTGATGGAGGGGGGAGGGAAAGAAACACAAAACTTCATGCTTCCAGCTTATTGCTCTAAATCAGCTTGTGGGTCATTAAAAAGAAGGGGGTCGAGGATAGAAGGGAGGGCAAAGGGAGGGAAATCTCCTTCTGGCTCCTGCCAAATAAAATTCATATGTTGGCCAAGTTGTCAGAGACCGATCCTTGCAAAGTTTGGGATGAGAAGGTTTATGGCACTCTCGGCTTCTGGGGAATGGTGTTAGAGCAAAAGGACGCTGGGCCGGCCCACGATGGCCAACTCCTGGCTGCTCTGTTTCCCCGAGCGAGCACACTAGGAATCCATTAGGCTAACTGACGACAGATCCCTCAGCATTCCAGCCTGTACAGAACACCTCTGATGGGGCCAAACGCTGGACCGAGCCCACGGATATGTGAAAGAAACAGCCCAGTGCAGCGGCCACAAATGAGAAGAGCAGGAAACCTCAAATGATGTGCAAAAAAAATTGTAAAGGTTAAGATAATTTTTCCATCACTTGAGCTTCATAACTCAGCATTTCTGATGTTGGTGAATTATGAGGCTGGGGGAGCTGGGGTGTGGGAAGAAGAGAAGGGAGGGGGCATGGGGTCTACCCTAGATCAGTGAGGCTTTGGGGATCCAAACTGGCACCCAGTTCAGCTGAATAGGGAAGAGGGAAGAAACATGAGCCCTGAAACAGGCTGGCAATTTCCTCTGGTGGCTGTTGGAAAGGAGCTCCTGGAACCCAGAGCCTTCCTCTCAGGGTAGCTCACTGAGGGAAAAGGAGCTTGGCTGGCTGTTCTAAAACCCTCTAGGAAGTCAGCGTGGAACTCAAGGGAGACTCAGACTGATTCAGGCCTCAGTTTCTGTCAGCATAGCCCTGCACTGCAATTGTTGGGGAAATGATGGAGGCAAAAATCTTCCAGAGGGAAAGAGCTGTGTGTGTGTGTAGGGTAGCATTAGAAGCCTGGATTTGGTGTCAAAGCCCTGGCTTTGAATTCAGCACCTGACATCTCTGGGCCTCTGTATAATGAAAATAGACTCTGAGATCTGAAGCCTATAACCCCATTCCCCAAGTAGTACAGTATCCTGGCAAGTTCTGTAACCCTGGACAAACCACTTAACCACTATCTGCCTCAGTTTCCCCATCTATAAAAAGATCAGGTTGGACTAGCTGTTAAAGAAGGTGACCTTCAGCTCTGAATTGGAATCAAGTAGTAAATGGAGATGGATGCTTAGTCTAAGTGACTTTAAGCACAATTGAGAGTGATCCTCCCAATCCAATACATGGAAATCAAGTCAGGCCAGGTAGTTTTGATTCTCTTATCTTCTTTCCTTCCTAAAAGTTTGAACTCCTTTAAAGGTGTGAACTCTGAACCAGAGAATTGTTAGGTACCAGACAATCAACTTAGCACCTAGTAATAATCTTAACAAGGAAGCAATTTAATTCAATATTAAGTGCCTACTATGTGCTAGTTAAAGGGAGTTAGATGGAGCAGTGAATAGAATTCCAAGTCTCAAGTCAGGAAGACTCATCTTCCCAAGTTTAAATTTAACCTCGAGACACTAGCTAGCTGGGTGACTCTGGACAAGTCACTTTACCCTGTTTGCCTCTATTTTCTCATCTGTAAAAATGAGCTGGAGAAGGAAAAGGCAAACCATTCCAGTATCTTTGCCAAGAAAATTCCAAATGGGATCCTGATGAATGTGAGGTGATTGAAACGACAACAACAAAAACGTTCCAGGCGCTGTGCTAAGTACAGGATTTACAGGGCATAAATATGGTCACCTCTGCCATGTAGAACCTTTAAATGTGGCACAAAATGGGTCCCCTGAACAGCAGATACAGAAAACCACTGGATACAATGAATTTGGAATGGAGAGAGTTGACGCCTGAACAACTTCAGGCTAGTTACTTCTCTCTGGAGCTCATTTTCCTTTCATAAAATGAGTCTGCTGGGCTCACTAACACCTGAACTCCCTTCCTGCTAGCTCCTAGTCCATAATCCTGTGGATCTGACACAGTAGCAAGAAATACATTTATTCAGCTGAGCAGGGAAGGCTTGGACCTCCACAGGGCTCCCCACTTAGCTGCTGCCTTCAGATTGTGGTTTTCCTCCTCCCGTTGACCATAAGTAGGTGAGAGCATCTGAGCACCATATAAGCCAGGGTCAGTAACAGCTCTGGCACGCCTCCATCTCCTCAGCCTTGACCTTGCTGTGCCCTTAAAGAGGCTGGGATAAAAGAACCGGGAAAACCAGTTTGTGCTCAGTAAGATATCGTCTACACCTTTGCTCAAAGTCTCGACGCAATTTTTGCACGGTCCAAATCATTTCTGTGTATGTTTTCTCTTTTTCATATCATTCAAGAATTCAATTTGATAAATATTTGCTAGACACTTACTATTCAGAACCACTCCATTTCACACCTGGCACAAGCTGTCCCTAAGCCTGGAATGTGTTCTCTCCTTGAGTCAACCTCCCAGAATTCCTAGCTTCTGTCAAAAGTACCACCTCCTAGTCAAGCCTTTTCCTGATACCTCTAGTTCCTGAACTAGCAGTCAAGAAGTACTGGGTTCAAATTCCATTTCTAGTATTAGTATCGTCAGCCAAATTACCTCACTCTTTGGAGACTGAGTTTCAAAACACTGGTAAAATCAGAACAATCATAGCACTTGTATCACAAGGTCATTGGAAGAATTGTGAGATCATTCCAGCATTTGCTCATTGTAATAGTTTTTTGCATCTGCCAAGCAATTAATTAACTTATTTTGTCTATAGCAAGCAACTAACAAGCATTCACTAAGGGTCTACTATGTACCAGGCACTGTGCTAGGATAAAAATGAACTAATCCTGTCTTCAAAAATTGGAATTTTTGGAAGAAATTACACACACACACATACATATATGTATATGTATACACACACACATATGTGTGTGTGTGTGTGTGTATGTATATATAGATAACACCCTACAAAATAATTTGGTGTGGAAATACTCCCAATTGGTTGGGGATGGGGCAGAGAGATTAAGAAAAGCCTAGGTAGGAGATAGTATTTGGTTTAGTTTGTTTATCGATATAACAATTAATATTTACGTAGCATTCCAAGGAATTTATGTTCTACTTGGAGAGAGGGAAGGCATGGACACTGTGAGCTCCAGCACAACAGACAAAAATAAGGAAGGGGGAACAGTCTCTGCTCCCAGATATTTGGGATACACAGTATTAGGGCATGAAACCAGAACTCAGAGAAGGAAAGACTCAATGATGACTCCAAGCATTGATTCCTCAAAAGAATGATAATGCTACAGTAGACTTCGAAGAGGATCAAAAGGGCTGGAAGAGATAAAGCATATCATAGTCCCCCATCTATAAATCAATTAGAAGCAAGGGAAGGGGAAAGAGTCTTGTGGTTCCATGTTCGGGAATTAGCCTCTGTAGAATGCCAGTGGCCATTTGCCGTAAAAGAAATGGGAATGGGAATAGAAATGAAGTTGGAAGAGGACCACTAACAAGGCCAGACGTGGTCTTTGGCAGAGAAGCAGGACAAGGGAGTCACAGACTGATTCTTTGCGGCAGAATGAAGAGAATCTAAATGACTTTGAGGATCTCTTTCACCCAGAGGACTTATTTCAAGTCCCAGCTCAGTGACTCTTTGACCTGGAGTAAATCATTAAAGCAAGTTAACTCGTGCCTCAGTTTCCTCACAGATAAGTTGAAGATAATTACATTTGCATTAGCAATCCCATAGATTTAAGAGCTACAGAAATGAGTTGAAATTAATAATAGCAAATGAGATACTGCATATAAAGGACTTTATAATTTCTAAAGCATTATCTAAATGTCAGTTTGTATTCTTTTCAACTTCACTGTTTTCTCATTCTTCCTCTGTGGGGTTCAAATACAAGTGGTCCAAAGACAAGTTACTATACCATATGATTTTTGTCTAATCTTCTGTGGACTGTTGAGTGGTTGGACAACATGACTGCTTGGTTGTGGTTGAATTTCAGTATTGAGATGTAAGCTTTCTGATGAGAAAACCCTAAATGGAGTTCCAAAGAATCAGTCATAACTAAAACTACAAAATGACAACACTAAGATATAATATCACATGATTACTATAGAATTACATTGTAACACCTCACGTATCTATATCACTTTAAAATTGAAACGTTCTTTGCACACCGTATTTCATTGGATCCCCTTGACAACTTTGTGATGGTGATGCTCTTCTTGTCCCCATTTTTTCCTGTTGGACCAAGTGTAAGATTTCATTAGTATAGTGAATTCCCAGGGAGGAAATTCCCTTTACAAGTGCAGATTTGCATCTACTCTACTATCTTAGTCTCAGAGAATCTCCTTTTTGTGCATTGAAAATGACAGGTCTAGAGCTGGCAACACCTGGATGTTAGAAATAAGTGTTGAAGCTGAGGCTTCCTGGCAAGCAAGATCAGCTCTTTCTACATTACATCATGCTGCTTTTCATACCCATTTTACAGTTGGGAGAACCGAGATTCAGTTCCTTGAGGCCCTTGAAGTCATGTCACTAAGAAGGGTCTGAGAGAGAATTTAAATACGGGTTTTCTGGATCCAAATCCAGAGCTCTGTTCACTCTATGATAGGGTAGAAGCAATTAAAAGTATTTGAGAGAAGAAAGGGGGAAGGGGAGGGAGAGGCGAGAAGAAGAGAGGAGGGGAGAGAAGGGGAGGGGAAGGGGGCATGGGGGAGAGGAGAGAAGGCGAGGGGAGGGAAGGGAGGAAGAAGAGGAGGAAAGGAAGAAGAGATACTATTTTGGGGGGGAAAGGAAAGAATATAAATTGGACTACATGATGTCTGAGATCCTTCTCAATTCAAGAATTCTAAGAATCTAGGATTCCTATGTTTGCAGAGTAATGGGACCAAACTCTGACTTCATTACTTACCATCTTTAGCAAATTGCTTCATTTTTCTGAGACTCAGTTTCCTCATCTATAAAATGGGCATAATAATAGCACCCACCTCCCAGGGTGGTTGTGAGGATCGATTATGTAATTATGTAAACTGCATTTTAAGCATCATAAGATGCTAGTTTTTATTGTTATCATTACAAGTTACTGACTCTCTAGTACTCAAGTTGAACAAAATGACCCTTAAAGTCCCTCCAAGCTCTATGATCCTTTGCCTTCTGGGCATTTTGGTTGCATGTGATTAAGCTAGAATGCTGGGACAGAACCAGCCCCTACTCCTGGGGAAGAAGTGAAAGAAGGAGCCAGATGTGGATCAGAGGAGGCTCAAGCAGCCATCTCATCCTTGACCACCTCCCCAGGGCTCCTTCAGGAGGCAGAGAAAGGCCCAAGTCTCGGCCAGAGTCCCTCAGTAAAGTCCCAGCTGATGCTGAGTATTCACAAGTGGCAGTTTTCAGATTTTTCCCCTCCAGCTCCCACCAGTAACCCCCAGGGCTGCTGTGACTTGGGGTAATGTGTCCCTTTCATCCTGGCAGAGGAACACAGCTTATGTGTGAGCGCATCAGTTCAAGGTGAAACTAAACCACAGGTCTCTCTGTTGATATTTTCGGCTGATTTCCTGCAGTGCCTTAGCCCTGAGCGTAGGAGGGAGGGTGAGTACTGTAAAGAGGTGTCAGCCACAGAGTACAGGGGCCAAGGGACATCTCAGCTGCACAGCTGGTATATTCAGGGCTTGCCTCACTGGAAGGCACTGCCTTCTGCCCCCTCTTCCCCAGCTGTATGAACTTTTGCTCATCACACCCAAACACTGCCATCATTTCCTCATCTACCTAAACTCACCCCACTATCTGTTAATGTGATCACAAATTGAAAAATCATAAAGCCAGAACTAGAAGGAAATTTAGATTCCACCGAGTCCAACACTGTTCTCTGCACAGAGCCACAGAAGTCAAGTGACTTACCCAGGATCACACAGTTAGCAGGTATTTGAATTAGGATTGGAACTCAGATCCTTTTGAAATCACATCAGGTACTCTACCCAACCAAACATGCTGCCTCTAAGAAGATACCCCTTGAACAAATCTCCATAGTATCTAACTTCCCACAATTTCTTTCTTTGGAGACTAAACCTCATCCTTTCTCCAAATCCCACTTTTAAGCTCTAAGTGCTCAAAGAAAGATGAGGTTGAGGGAAATGAGATCACATTTCCCTTGAGAGCAGGGAAATTTGGGAGTCTTTATTTCCCCAGAAACAGGCACTCATAAGGTGTTTAATATATTTTTGTCCATTGCATTGGATTTTCTAAGCCCCTAATATCACTACATGAATGCATGTGTCAGAATCTCTAAAAGAGAATTGGAAGCTCCAGCCTAGAGAGAGGAAGGAAGGGACACTGAAGACTGACACTTGGTTTTGATCATTCGAGTTCACACAATTCAGGATGGGAAAAGATTCCGAGGGTTTCAGTGAGCCCCAGAATGAATATGAATCAACCATCGGACCTGATGATCAAGAATCTTATTCCAAACTTAGGCTACTGTAAGAGTTCAATGATTGGGATCAAGAAGGTTAGAGTCCTACTCTCCATAGCTCTATGCAGACAATGTCTGAATTCTGTATTTGGTTCTGGGTTCTTCAAGGAAGGATGAATGTCACAGAGTGAGGATCTCAAAAAGGAGTGATCATGAAGACGAAAGGCCTTGTATTTAATGTGAAACTGAAGAGAAGGGAAGATTGAGGGTCACATGATAAAGATTGTCAACTATCTGATAACTTGGGCTCACTAGGAGGGAGATTAGACTTTCATGTTTCCTTTTGGCCACAGAGAGAGAGATCAAGTAGGAGTGACGAGTGAGAGGTGCGATGAAATTAGACTTAATGTAAGGAATAGCATCCTTAGGATTATAACTATCTCAAAGTGGAAAGGGCTGCCTCAGGAGCTAATCGAGTCTTCCTCATTTAAGGTCTTCCATTGGATGACCAGTCATTGGATAGAGTACAAGAATGAGTCAAGTAGACATGAGTTCCCGCCCAGCCTCAGATACTTCCTGGCTGAGTGATCTGTTTCCTCATCTCCAAAATTAGAGTAGTAATCACACCTACTTCCTATGGTTGTAAGGATCAAACAAACTGTTCAAACTTTAAAGTAATGTATAAACAAGAGCTATTTCTGTAGTTGTAATTGTTGTTAAGCTAGTCTGCCCTCAGAGCTCTTTTTTGGACTCTTGAGATTCTGGGATTTGGGGAAGAAAGAAGAAAGGTGAGATGAAAGGCGATGAAGACAAAGATTTTAAGTGTGAGGATTTTTCCATGCATGGGTCACTGCTAAAGCAGATTTCCCCCAAGCTCTCCATTTCTCTGGTTTTGGCATCAGGGTGTCTGACTTGTTTGGAAGAAGCCTCCTCCATCCCTCTCTCTTCCCCCCACCCCCACTGTGGCCTATGATTGGCTTCACAGTTATATTGAACACATGCCCCCTCCATCCTGTTCAAATTGAGGTTTCTGCGGTTCCCAGATGTTTCTGCTTTAAGGAAGTGTGTCCTGATCAAAAGGGGGCGAGCCCTGACTCCCTCTGAGCACAGGACACAGAGATCAGAAGTGCTCTTTCTGGGCTGATTGGAATGGTGACCGAGATCCTTCCCAGCCTGATGGATGCTCGCCTCATCTCTGCCCTGCAGAAGGATTGAATCCAGGTGTGATTTCAGCTGGAACTTAAAATGGACATGACGGCTGTCTCCAAATATGGGAAGATATCTGTCATGTAGTGAAGCATTAGGGAAACAATGTGGTGTGGTGGATAGAACAGTGGACTTGGAGTCCAAAACCCCAAGGATCAAATCCCACCTCCCACACACTTCCAAGCTGTGTGATCATGGCCAATATCTCTCTGCTCTCTAGCTTTCTCATCTATAAAATACAGGGAGCGGTTTTATGCAGCCTCAGAAGGCAAAACTAAAACTAGGAAGACAATTTCAGCTCAGGGGAAGGAAGACTCTGCTGTTAGAGCTGTCCAACAGTGCCATGGGCTCATTTCTAGGGTACAGCCCCTTGCCACTGGAAGCAAGCCATAGATGAAGAGTTGGAGGACTTTACAAGTCAAATCCAATCCCTTCCAGCAGAATCCAAATGATATCTTGAGAAAGTTGCCTTAGAAGCGATTCCAGCTTGTATGGGTGGAGGAGTTGGACTGGATGGGTCCTTTCCAGCCCAGAGTCTTAGGATTCCACATCAACAATTATACATCATGTTAGATGGATTAAATGGCCCTGGGTGGAGGAGACATTTCACTAAAAGGTCACTTAGTTTACTCTTCTGCTCTTAAATCAGTGGTTTTCAAAGTGTAACACATGTAGTTGAATGGTCCTTGGGAAGTCAGAGCCATCTTTAGCATTGCTATCATAATTAAGTGATCAATAAATATTTATTAAAGACCTACTGTGTGTCAGATACTATTAAGCTCTAGGGATGCAAATACAAAAGGGAAAAAGTCTTTGGCTCCAAGGAGTTTATAATCCAATGCAGGAAGAAAATACATTTGAAGGGATGGATAAGGAAGGTTACCCAGGGACTTATTGGGAAGGTCAGAAGAGGTGTAAAGTAGCACAGCCAGGTAAGAAATGAAATGTTCTGAGTTAGAAGTCCATGGCTCCACTCTACAGTTAGAAAGACTGAGATATGAATGAGTACCAAGGCTGATGGGTTCATCATCATCATCATTATCATAATGTGTTTTTATTAGTACAATTAATTTTTATTTTACTATTATTATTTAATTTGCTGGTATATGCATATTAATATTAATTAAACAAATTAAAGAAATATTAAGGTATATGAATGGTTAAAATTTATGAGTGCTATTTTTATTATTCTTAATTATTGATTATCAGTGCTATTGTATTTTCCCTGAAATTTCCTCCTTATTACTTTGCCCTGTTAAGGGTCCCTACCCTCAAAATACTTACATTCTTTTTGTTTGGCTGGTTGGCTTTTGCAAAGAAATTAAAGTTAAGTGACTTGCCCAGGGTCACACAGTCAGATCTTCCTGACTGCAAGGACTGGTGCTCTGTCCATTGCACCATCTAGTTGCCTTAAGATATTTACATTCCACAGGAGGTAGAGCCCAACTTTTTGGAAATAGCTTGGAAGGTCTATGAGAATTTGGTTTTGGTGTTCTATTTTCTTCAGTCATTTTAGGGGACTTTAAATGGCTCCTTGAAGGCAAGGATTTTGGATGTCCCAACTACTTATTCAGGTGGTTTAACATTTGTGCAATAATTTCTTCCACGGCCCATGGGGTTGTTCTTTGTATTATTTCTAATTTTGAAATGTCTTGAAGAGAGCTGTTTCCTGACAACTTTATGATGTCTTTGGGATTATATAATCACAAATATAGATCTTATATAAAATGTAATATCGGAAGCCAGAAAGGCTCTTGAGTTCCTACGCTGACTCAGACACTTACTAGCTGTGGTAAGTCACTTAATCACCCCATGACTCAATTTCTTCATCTGTCAAATGAAGGAATTAGATCTGATGGCCATTAAAGTTCTTTCTGGTTGATCTCATCTTCCTTGAGTTCTTGATCAATGACTAAGAGAAGTCCACTACCCTTTTTCCTCCCCTCTCTCTATTAACTTTCTTGCTGTTTCCTAGACTCTCTTCTGAATATTTCTGCTGTGCTTGAGTAAGAAAACTGAGCTAATCGAGGGAGGAAGAGGAGGAAGAAGAGATGTGGGCAATGTGAGCCACCAAGTTGCTCCCAGTGAGAGCTGTGGCTTCTATTTCATGAGACAACAGATCCTATGGAAATCCTACCCTATGAACAGAGAGAGAGAGGCGAGATTTCTGACTCAAATCAGGCAGATTCTCGTAAATGGTGTGGCTCAGAGTTCCGGTTCTTACTCTGGCTGAGTAAGCTAGAACATTGCCTTTCTCCCTGTTCCAGTTCCTTTTGCAGCCTGGTGTGAAAGGCTGAGCCTGGGGTGTCAAACGGTGACTTTCCTGTTTGAAGAAAATAAAAGTAATCACCCTAATGCTTGGTTCTCACACCTTCTCGCCTCAAACTCTTAGAGAGCCACCGAGAAATACCCCCCAGGCTTTGATATGTAGACACCTTTACCTTCAAATCCTTTCCTAAACCTCTAATTGGTCTTTGTGAGATCAGTGTGCTTTCAGAAAATTCTAGCCCAAGGCTCCAATCACTCACAACCATTTTGCTGGGAACTTGAAGTGGTTGTGGTTATTACCCTGTCCTGTACTGTGATCTCAGTTTAGTTGGGGGGAGGAAGAGAAGAATCATCATGGGTTCTTCAGTCTGGTTTCCTCTCTTTCCCACTCAACCCCAAGTCTTAATAATCAAGTCAGATTTCCTATGGTTTTTATTGGATTAATGTGTGAATGACAGGGTTAGATCCAATCTGGGTACCACATTATAGGATAAACTAAGTAGGGGGAAATCATCAATTAATCCTTCAACCTGCCCCCACACTTCCCTTCAATCCCAGACCTTGAGCAATCATTTCCACTGGACTTAATGAATGTGTGAATAGTAGGGCTAGACTGGGCTAGACTGGATAAGGGATTCTTTGGAATCTAGGTACCACATTTTAAGAAAAATATGAATGAACAAAACAACTTATGTTGAAGGGTCTTGTTTTTGTCAGCCTTTGAATGTCCAATACTCAGCACACTACCTGGCACATAGTAAGTGTTTAATAAATGCTTGTGAAGGGAAAATGATGGGATATAATTTTAAATATAAAAATATATGTGTATTCATAATAAATTCTAATTTATTCTTTATTTTAAAAAATGCTTGTGGATCAAATGACTTGAACCCATTTTTATCTTAGAATTAATTAAATGAATTAGAGGATATTAAGGAGAGAGAAAAGAAGAAGATGGGGTGGGGGAAGAATGGTACAATTGCTGCCTTTGGATACTTGGAAGACTATAAAAGAGAATGGGCTTATTATATTTAGCCCCAAAGGGTAGAACTAAAAACCAGGGGTCAAAGTTGCTGATAAAAAGAACAAAATAAAAGAAAAATGAGGTATGATCTCTTGAAAATGAACAATGACAACTGTCTCAGAATGAAACAAGTGATGGTGGGAGGTGAGATGAGAAGGATGGGGGAAAGGCCCTTCAAGCAAAGGCTAGTGATCACCTATTAGAGATATTGTAGAAGGGATTGTTGGTCAATCATGGGTTGGATTCCTTAGCCCGTTGAATTCTGAAATCTGGTGACTGATTATGGTTCATCCTTTGACCTCCTCCACCACTACCACCTCCAACCAAATCACTGGGGTTTCTGCCTTAGAGCAATGTCGTTGATGAGAATTTTGCACACTTTCCTACCTTAGTGGGTCATTGCCTCTAATAATCGTTTATTTTTTCTCCTCTTCCCTCTCTCCCCATCCTACCCCAACAGATTGCAGACGAGCTGGGCAATGAGAAGTTCTGTGTGGAAGCTAACCAGACTGGAAATGGGAACTGGCTGAAGTATATCCGGGTGGCCTGCTCCCCGAGATGACCAGAATCTAGCTGTGTGTCAAATTAATGAGCAGGTAGGCTCATATGGATGAGAAAACCCAGAATAATTCTTTTAAATTTGAATGTGGTGATTTCAATGCACTCTGTGGTAACTAGATTTCATAGTCTATACCTTCTCCTTACCAACCTACGAAGAGATTGCTGTTTGACTGATGGAGATGAAATTAAATGCTTCCAAATTAAAATGTGTTTATTCTAGAGAAGACAAGTTGGTCAAAGTGGTTGGTGTCCTACAACTCAGAATGTTAATGTAAAAAGAGAAATTTGAACTAGATTTTATTAGATGGGCACCTCTAATCTCTAACATTCCCTGTTCTAAGGTTCCTCCCAACTTTGACCTTCCCTGTTCTAAAGACCTTCCTATCTCTGACATTCCATTTGCTAAGAGTACCATGGGTTAACATGGGAGATGTTGGGCTCCTCCTCTCTGGATTGTCTCTGAGAATAGGCTAGATGATCACTTGCCAGATATGTTGCAGTAGGTTCTTTTTCTTCCTTCTTCCTTCCTTCCTTCCTTCCTTCCTTCCTTCCTTCCTTCCTTCCTTCCTTCCTTCCTTCCTTCCTTCCTTCCTTCCTTCCTTCCTTCCTTCCTTCCTTCCTTCCTTCCTTCCTTCCTTCCTTCCTTCCTCCCTCCCTCCCTCCCTCCCTCCCTCCCTCCCTCCCTCCCTCCCTCCCTCCCTCCCTCCCTCCTCTCTCTCTCTCTCTCTCTCTCTCTCTCTCTCTCTCTCTCTCTCTCTCTCTCTCTCTCTCTCTCTCTTTCTTTCTTTCTTTCTTTCTTTCTTTCTTTCTTTCTTTCTTTTTTTTTTGCATTGTAACTTGTATTAAGTGAATGACTCCTGAGATCTATCAAATGCTGCTGTCCTGTGAGTCTGTAACTTCTTTCTCTAATATTCAATATGTAACATTCTGTGCTCTGAGGGACCTTCCAGCTCTTCATCTTGGACCTGATGGATATTGTCTGACTGTTATACCCTTGTGTTCAGAGGTCTGCTGGTAAATGTTTAAGAATTAGCTTTCCAGGGGAAAACATACACAGATACTTTTAACTTTAATATACAATATTAACATTTTCTCCATCACTTTTTTTACAAGTGATAAATCAGGCCTTGATCCAAAGCATCTACCACTTCCAAGGTGTAAATGTTTACATTGAGCATTTAATAATCAAGTCTCAGGAGTCAGTACAAGTTAACTCCAACACAACCCTGCTTGTAGTTCATACATGAGTCTCATCTCTGTAAAAGCAAGAACTATGTTTATCCCACATCTAGAATTCTTTTCGGTGTTCTGGGCATTTCAGGAAGGACACTGAAGGACTGGAGAACATCTAGAAAAAGGCAGTCAGAATAGGGAAGGGCCCCAAGATCATGCTATATAGAAGAATTAGAAAAAAGAACAAGGGATGATTAGCCTGGAGGAGAAAACTGAATTGGGGTGGCACCTGATGGCTCTCTTCAAGGACTTGAAAGGCGAGTGTGTGGAAGAGCATTCAACTTGTTCTGCTGAGTTTGTTTTGAAGGGAAGAGCTAGAATGAATAAAAGGTGAAGAGAGAGGGAGAGAGATTTCAGTTAGAGAAGCACTGAATTAATTAAAACCATCCACAAATGAGATGAGCTGTCCTGGGAGGTACTGGGCTCCCCATCTAGGAGATCTTCAAGGAGGGGCTCGAAGACAAATTTCCTAAAAAGTTTTCTAAAATTGGGCCAATTCCTGGCACACAGTAGGTGCTTAATAAGTACTTGTTGAAGGAATGAATGCAAAAAACCAGGGACGGGAAATGTCTTTGGGTAAATGGTTTCTAAATGGTCATGTTTCACCAAGTTCTCAAGAAAGGGTTGGCTACTCTCCAACAAAGTCATTGCCTTAGAAGGGTTTGAAATGCTTCCAGAGTTTTATATTTCTTCTCTTTAGTAAGGTGCAGAGAGAACCGACTCACAGGAGGTCCAGAACTCTCAGAGGTTCAGTGGACTCTCTGAACAAGCTGCTGAGGGATGGGACTTATTTTGGTTCCATGTTCTGACCCCTTGTGGTAATGAATTGATAGAATCCTTACAACACCATAAATTCAACTCTTAGAGTACAAAATCTCATTCAAAACAAGTGTCCCTGAGAGAAGGGAGTTATTCAAAGCTTTAAGAACTCTCCCATGAACCCTACAAAAATTTTCTATCTCTGTGTCATCTCTGTCTTCGATTCTCTTTATCTCTCGGCCCCTCCTTCTTCTTTACTTATCTGTACTAAAAAGAAAAACAAGGGTAGCTAGATGGTGCAGTGGATAGAACTCTAGAAGTCAGGAGGACCTGCGTTCAAATCCTTCCTCAGACACTTAATACATGATAGCTGTGTGACCCTAGACAAGTCACTTAACCTCCCTAAACATTTTTTTTTTAAACTGGGATGTAAATTGTATGTGGATATATGATTTCACCAAGTGATTTCTACATCTCCTTATCTCCATCTAATCTAATCCTGGCTTTTCATCTTACTAGCTCCATGTTGCCAGAACCTTCACTAGGGTGGAGTGACTAGGATTTTCCCTCCCCCAATAAGGATGAAATAATGTAACTTGTGCATTTGTGCAATGGATTCTTTTTGGCATCATGAGATGTGTTAAATGACTCCTTTTTTTGTGTTTTTTCCCCTTAATTTTTTATGTTTTCATTCAACAAGTATTTATTAAATGATTCATTTCAGGCGCTAAGCAAGGTGCTCAGTATACAGAAATAAATTTTGAGAAATTTGTTTTTTTTTTTTCTTAATACTATTTTATTTTTCCAATTACATATAAAGATGGTTTTCAACATTAATTTTTGTAATGATTTTCCAAATTTTTCATTCTCCCTCCCTTACCTCCCTGATCCTCTACTTAGCAAAAATATTATATATATATATATATATATATATATATATATATATATAAATTCATTAAATATAGGAAATTGTCACTGTAAATAAGACCCACCTCAGGCACTTGTATTAACTCCCCTTCTCAATCAAAGGACTTTATCTTAGTTATTTCTGGCAACATGTAGACCTGCTTCTTTTCTGAGGTGCTAAATTTGCTTGATTTGGTTTTCAAGTCACTGAACTACATTTGAGCCTCAGTTTCCTCATTTTTAAAAATAGCATGAGAATTCTTGGGCTGTCAGGCTCACAGGGTTTCTTCACTGAAGGAGATCACTGAAGGTTAATGGATTAAGAAAATACCTTTTCTGATTCTCTCTATCTCTCCGCAGTCAAGCCAAAAAAAAAAAAAAAAAAAAAAAAAAGTAATTCTTCCAAGTAAAAATCAAACAAAGTGCAAAAAACAGCCATCACCTCCTCCTCAAATCCTCTCCCCTCTCCATGCAAAAATTCTTCCCTAGAACTTTTCAATGAATCTTGTCATGACTAGTTTCAAGTCACATCAATATTCTCCGATTCTCTATTGCATGTACTTCAGGTTTTTAATATTCATAGGTATTCATAGGTTAAATATTTAACAACCAGCTCTCTGAAAATGTGTGACACTTTTTAAAGTTTAGTCTGTATTATCATCATTTTCCCCATCTATTTCTTAAATCTCAATAATCCAACAAAGCAATAAATCAGACCTGATTCGTAGCATTTGCCATTTTTCAAGATGTAAAGGCTCACAATGAAGATTTAACAGTAGTAAAAGACCTTTTAGTTAAAGTTGTTTAGTTAAAGTCTTTAGTTAAAGACCTTAAAGAGCTGGCTTCAGCCCATCCCAGTCAAATATTCTTCCTGAAATTTCTCGATCAGA
The DNA here is from genome assembly GCF_048593235.1 of Sminthopsis crassicaudata. Taxonomy (NCBI): domain Eukaryota; kingdom Metazoa; phylum Chordata; class Mammalia; order Dasyuromorphia; family Dasyuridae; genus Sminthopsis; species Sminthopsis crassicaudata. The sequence continues at coordinate 630,915,689 of NC_133619.1, read as the reverse complement.
AATGAGCACAAAATTCCAAATAGTTAATAGTCAATAAAGTTCCAGGCACTTTACTAAGCACTGAGAATATAAATGCAAAAACAAAAAACAAAAAAATAACAAAACAAAACAAATAACAAAAAATCCTGCTCCCCAGAAACTTAAAATCTAATGGGGGAAGACAATACACAGAGAAAATTTCTTATCAGAGGCATGGTGGAGAAGTTAGAAAAGAATTAAAGGAGTGCTATCAAGTGAGAAAGAAGGAGATGGCTTAGGAGTTCATGGTCCTCCCCTCCAATCAGGACAAAGGGATAGTGATGAGGCAGAGGAGCAAGACTGATGAGATTTTAAGAGATGCTAAAAATTTCCTTGATAATAAGCTTCCGGGGACAGCTAGGTGGCGCAGTGGATAGAGCACCAGCCTTGAATTCAGGAGGACCCAAGTTCAAATCTGGTCTCAGACACTTAACACTTCCTAGCTGTGTGACCCTGGGCAAGTCACTTAACCCTCAGCCTCAGGGAGGGGGGGGGGGGGAAGATAATAAGCTTCCTAGGGCAGGGTGAAGAAGTCATGTAATCTAATAAGAGGAAAAATTCAGAAAAAATTCGCTCTTTCTAGTCTGCTTCTGTTAATGCCTCTTATGATCACATTGACACTTCGCCCCCATCCCCCATCCCCTTAGCCATGTCTCACTGTCAACTCATATCTAGTTTATACTCCACTAACACCCTCAGATCTTATTTTATGAACTTTAATCTAGCCATAACTACCCTTATCCTGTATTTATGCCATTGGTTTAACAAAGAAAAAAGAAAACAAGCAGAGAACAGTATTTTATCTCGACAAATTTTTAAAAATTACATTCAGCACAGTATTCTAAATCCATCGAGGTCTTTTTGGATTTTGTCATTCATCACATTAGGTATCTTTACTAGCTTTGTGTCATATGCAAACTTGATAAGTAAATCCCAGATGACTTCATCCCAATTCATTCATAAAGATGGAGACCAGAACAGGACACAGGACAGAATCCTATGGCATGCCAAATAAACAAAGACCAATTAATCTCCATCCTGGAGGCTTGGTCATTCAACCAGCACTGACTCTATCTAAACGTAAGCTATCTTCACTTTCACTTTACAACTTCTTAGTAGTAAAATTTTAAAAAATTAAAACAATTGAAGGTACAATGGCAAGTTTACAGAATTTCAGAGTTAGAAGGAACCTCAATGTTCAACTAAACCAGCTGGATAGAGTCCTGAGTTTGAGTTTGTATCCTACTTATACCACTTTCTCCCCTTGTGATGTTGAACAAATTTGGGATTCAAACCCCATCTGTAAAATGGGAGGATTGGATTAGATGACCACTGACATCCCTCCAAGCTCTAAGTCTAGGATTTTATGAATCTCAGAGGGGGAGAATTAAGTGCTTCAAGTAGTAGAGATATGACTTAAATCCAGGTCCTCGCTGCTCACTCATTTCATTGGTGTCCAAATCTCAGTGGAGTTTTCTTGGCAGAGATACTGGAATGGTTTGTGATTTCATTCTCCAACTCATTTTGCAGATGGGGAAACTGAGACAAAAAGAGATTAGAAAGTGTTTGAGGACATATTTTAATTCAGGGAGATGAATGCAATCCCAGAGCTCTATGCACTATGGCGCCCCCTACTATCCATATCCATGTTGACCCATACTCAAAAAAAGAATCCTCTGCAAATTCCCCAAAGTGCATTATTCAGCCTTTGTGGGAAGATCTCCCATGCAAGCTGACCTTATCCCCTCAGAAGTCCATTACTTTTTGGACAGCTTAGATCTCTAGGGACATTTTCCTGACATCCAGCCTTGTTAGAACTTCTGCCTAATGCAACAAATAGCATTGCTGTGGTTGTTGATGGCTAGCAATTATGTAGCACTTTAAGTTTTGCGTTTATACATTATCTAATTTTATGATTTAGCAGCTAAATTATGTATTGACATTTAAACTAGATTCATTGCAAATCACCCCCAAAATGCATAAGTATTGCAATGATTTTCTGTGTGCGATTATAATGGAAAGACCTTTTACTGCCTTGTTATGACTTGAGATTTCTTCAGGGCAAGGTCTGGGAGATATCTTAAGAATCAGAAGACCATAGATTTAGAGCTGGAAGGGTCTTTAGGAGTTCTTTTTTTAGAGGGGTTTCTCCTCTGTGAATCCCATAGCAGCTGTAGAGAGGCTTTAAAGAACACAAAATCATAGATTTATAAACTGGAAGGGAACTTAGAAGTTATTGCAAATCTTCCCCTTTCCATTTTACAGATTCAGAAACTGAGGCTGATGGTAGGGAAATGACTTTTTAAAAACAGGAAATAATGGCGATTTTGAACTCAAGTCTAGATACAACTACTTAGGTTGTTTGATGACTTTAATGTCAAGAGCAACAAGCTTGGAGTCAGGAAAAATCCGAGTTCAAATCCAACACCAGACAGTTATTAGCCATGTAACCTTGGGCAAATCACTTAACTGCTGTTTGTCTGCAAAAGGGGGATAATCATAGCACTTACCTCCCATGATTATTGTGAGAAACAAATAGAAATGTCAGTGCCTGGCATGTGGAATGGCTCTATACAGATACTAGTTGTTATTATTATTAATATTATTATTATCATTATTATTATTACTGCCTCTTATGATACAGCCCATCCATATTTTCTCTTGCAATATCATTCTTCATCTACCCTATATCCATATGTTCCACATGCTCTCATAGAAGTGGGAAAAGACCTTAAACATTGTCTAGACCAACCTATTCACTTTCCAGAGGAATAACAGGAGTCCTGTACAGGTGAAGAGGCTACCGGTGGTCACATAGCTAACAAGGAGCAAAGCTGGGACTCTTGCCAAGGTCTGAAGGTGCTTAAGTGGCACCAACCACAGAGACGTGAGCTTAATCCCAGTTCCTTCTCACCAGTCCCATTAATTTTGTAAGAACAAGACATTTACTGAAACCAAGAGCTCAGAAAGAGACCTGAGAAGCTCAACAGAGAAAGTCAATTCTGAACCCAAAGTCTTGGAGTCCAAGTTAAGTAGGCAGGAATCCAGGGGAAATCTCAGCATCGGGGAGCTCCAGGGCATCTCTCCAGCCAAACTTGGGGGTTCTTTGGAAGAAGTCACATATCTACACTGTAAGCTGGTGACAGGGTAAAGATCCAAGGGTCAGCTCCCTTTCCCTATGGCTATCATTCAGACGTTTACAATCCTTCACTCCTCGAAGGATATAGTGGTCTCCAGACAAGCTGCTAATGGCCAGACATCACCTGGTGTGTCCCCAGATTATTAGCTGAAGTTATTGGCTCTTTGAACCACATCTTTGGGGACTCCCAGGAGACTTGGCTTCCCTGGTGTTGCTGGCATTAACATGAACAGGAGTTTACTCTTGCTACTCTCTTTACTTCCCTGAGGCTAAATTTCATCTCTCTCTCTCTCTCTCTTCTCTCTCTCTCTCTCTCTCTCTCTCATCTCTCTCAATCTTCTCGAGAGCTCGGTCGCTCTCTCTCGATCTCTCTCTTCTTCTCTCTCTCTCTCTCTCTCTCTCTCTCTCTCTCTCTCTCTCTCTCTCTCTGTGTGTGTGTCTTCTCTCTCTCTCTCTCTCTCTCTCTCTCTCTCTCTCTCTCTCTCTCTCTCTCTCCCCCTCCCTTCCCTCTCTCTCTCTCTCCGTGTCCTCTCTCTCTCTGTGTCTCTCTCTCTTCTCTCTCTTCTCTCTCTTCTCTCTCTCTTCTCTCTCTTCTCTCTCTTCCTCTCTTCTCTCTCTCTCTCTCTGTCTCTCTCTCTGTCTCTCTCTCTGTCTCTCTCTTTCTCTCTCTCCTCTCTCCTCTCTTTTCTCCTCTCTCTCTTCTCTCTCTCTCTCTTTCTCTCTCTCTCTGTCTCTCTCTTCTCTCTCTCTCCTCTCTTTTCTCTCTCTCTCTTTCTCTCTCTCTCTCTTTCTCTCTCTCTCTCTGTCTCTCTCTTTCTCTCTCTCCTCTCTTTTCTCTCTCTCTCTCTCTCTCTCTCTCTCTCTCTCTCTCTCTCTCTCTCTCTCTCTCTACTCTCTCTCTCTCTCTCTCTCTCTCTCTCTCTCTCTCTCTCTCCCAGCACAGGTCTTAATAAATACTTGTTGAATTGATTATTTTGGGAGGGAGGGGGGGCTACTGAAATCGCCACTCCTCTTCATTTCTCTTCATCCTTCCTCTCCCTCCCACTTCTATCATACACTAAAGCCATTCACAACAATAGCCTATGATGGAGGCAAGAGTTCTGCTTCTAAAGTCACAGAATATTGGGTTTGAGAAGTCCAACAGAGAAGGTCAATTGTGAATCCAAAGACTTGGAGTCTAAGTTAAGTAGGCAAGAATCCAAGGGAAATGGTTAAGCTGAGAGAAATCTCAGCATTGGGGAAGCTCCCAGGCATCTCTCCAGCCAAAGTTGGGGCTCTTTAGAAGAAGTTACATATCTCCACTGCAAGTCGGTGACAGGGTAAAGATCCTAGGGACAGCTCCCTTTCCCTATGGCTATCATTCAGACATTTACAATTCTTTCACTCCTCGAAGGATATAGTGGTCTCCAAAGCTAATGGCCAGACATCACCCTGGGACCTTGTGGGACTTTGTAAAGTCACATAACCTCAAAGGACCTCATAGGTTCTTCTCTGTAAAATAAGGAGCTTCAAATGTCCCTTACAGCTCTAATGATTAGGGAAATGATTGGTATCCTTGGTTGGGCATCCTCTTCATTTTTGAAATACTGCTTTCTTACCTCTTCAGCCATCCCTAGTAACCAGAGAAAACAGAAAAACCTATCCAACATACTAACCAAGTGCTACTGTGAATATGTATGTATGTATGTGAGGATATACACACATTATAGAAATATGACGTGTATTATACTATATTAATGCATAACTACATACTACCAAATATACATATACTATATAAATCTGCTCTATATGTCATACTACATATCACATATATAATTGATATAGAAAATCATAGCTAGAGGACATATATACATACTACTACACATACATATACTATATAAACTTGCTCTATGTGTCATACTACAAATACATATATACTGATATAGATATCAAAACTATAGGACATATATAAATCCTACTACAGGTTACTATATAAACCTGCTCTGTATATCATACACATATGGATATATACTAATATAGCTACATTATACATATACATATATTTACTTATCATATATACATATATACTAAATATAGATACCATAACTATAGAACATGTATACATACTACTACATATACTATATAAGCATATGGTATCTATCATGCTTCATATACTAATATAGACATAACAAGATATATTACATATATACTACATACTATACTAAATCTATAGATAATATACAAATCAATAAATAGACATTTATTAATCACCTACCTAGGTACCAGACACTGTGCAAAGCAAGGGGGATACAAAAAGAGGCTCTGTCCTCAAGGAGCTTACTATCTAATAGGGAGACGGCATGCAAACAACATATACAAAGCAAGTTCTAGACAGGATAAATATGAAATAATCAATAAAGAGAAAGTACTGGAATTAAAAGGGGCCTGGGGAATATAAATGTATGTATAAGTATGCTTATATAGCAAAAGGTGCATGTAATATTATTAAAGTTTACATTTACTTTTTATATTTAGATTTATTATATTATTTCTCAGGGCTTCTTAAACTTTTTCCACTTGTGACTCCTTTTCCCCAGATAATTTTTAACATGACCCTGGGTATATAAAAATATGCATACAGGTCAAATTACTCAATACTAAATGATCATTTAATGATTTCCAAATTCAGTTATATGACCCTCTTATGGGATCACAACCCAGAATTTAAGAAGTTTTGTATGATATATTAATTTTAATAATTAATATTATATTAATATTTCTTATCTTTTTGTACATCCTATATGTTTTCATCCCCATAGTACACAGTAGAACATTAGAAAGTTTGCCCCTGAATTACTCTCTATCAAAATGCCCCCACACAAAAAAAACAAAAACAAAAAATCCTCCAACCCATGCTAACATCCATATCTTTTTCTTACACTAAAACTGACTCTTCACATCCTGAATAACTTTACTTCAAAATTCCTTTTACAAATATCATAGTCTTCTAGAATCAGAAGATCCTGTGCTCAAATCCTGTCTCTCGTGTTTAATAGCTATGCACCACTGGGCAAGTCTCTTAAATTTCATGAGCCTCAGTTTCCTTACCTGTAAAATGGGGTGTGTGTGTCAAAAAGTATTTATCTATGTCAAGGACATTTGATAACTAGGTGGTACACTACAGAGAGTGTTATACCTCAAGTCAGGAAAATCTGAATTTCAATCCCAGCCTCCAAACACTTAGTAGCGATGTGAACCCTGCCATAGTCATTTAATCTCTTCCTACCTCAGTTTCCTCATCTGTTAAATGAGGTTAATAATAATGTCTACCACCCAGAATTGTTATAAAGATCAGATAAGATAATATTTGTACAGTGATTAGCACAGGACCTGGCACTCAGTAAGCATTATTATAAATTTGAGTTATACCAATGTAATATGAGATAAGTTCCAGATACAACTCCCCCATTCCTCCCCCCCCAAAAAAGAAAAAAAACTGTAGTCAATGGGACATAAAAATTTTTGGACCACCAAAAGTTTTTTTTAATATAAAACATATATTTGTCATAAATTTCATAATAAAACAGATTTTTAATAGCCTTTCAAGCTCCTACTTCTTAAGTGCTATAAAGATGGGGGCCTTTTGATTAGAAAATCCCTCTTCTTTCCTGACCCACCTCCTGCCTCAGTGTTCATGAAATAGACATCTTCTTTGTCCTGGATGACTCTCCCCTCGATCCTTTCAAAACAAAAAACAAAAAAAACCCCAACCCATCTTAACATCCGCCTCTTTTTCTGCCCTAATATTTGCCCTTTGCATTCTGAATAGCTTCATCTTCAAACTCACCACTGCTTCTTCCAAATCTTCCATCTCTTTCTCAATCAATCTATTTCCTTAAAACAACAACAACTTAAAAGACTGAGATCCATCGATGAGAAGGATCTTTTCTTCTTTCCATCTCACTTCTCATTCTATCCCAATGCAAGCGATACTTGTAGGTCAGCCCAGCTGGCTGAAATGAAAAGAACCAATATTCGGGAGGTCTAAAGACAAAATTGATACCCAAGAGAGCCAGACGAGACGCTTGATCTAGAACACAGGCCTGGCCTCTCCAGGGCCAGTTCGGGATGAAACCTTTTTTCCTGCACCCCCACCCGCTTCCCCTTGGCTGAGCTGGCTGACAGTGTGCAGTTTCGAAGGCGATTGTGTGTCTCTCACTATTGCCAATTCTCATTGGGGTTTTAGAAGCAGAGTCTTTAATTTACCCATTTTTTTTTTCATTTTCACATTGAAAAGGGAAAAAGAAAAAAAAAATCCATCAGGTATTTTATATATACGTTCACTTTGGGGGGGGTGACAAAAAGACCCTTCAGCTACCCCAGATATCCTGCTTCTGCTTCCCCTCATCCTCCCCCCACCGATCCTTTCCTTTTTGGAAAATTCAAGACATTAAGCTTCACCCCTGGGTGGCTCTTTCTCCTGCAATTAGGAGCAAACGAGTTGGTTTGAAAGGTTTCAAGAGACACAGACAGGGTCTGTTCCTGAATTTATTTTAATGTTAAGAAAGAAAACCAAAACTTGGAAATAAGTTGGCCACAGAAGGAGGAAGGGGGGAGGAGAATATATCCTATTCAGTACTTACTCTGTTTTTTTTCTTATTCTTCGTCTTCGCCTTCTTTTTCTTCTCTTTTTGAAATATAGCCCAATAGCTTTTGAAGGTTGGCAGCAAGATGTTAAATGGTCAACGGTGCTTTTTAGATCAGAGTGGAGGCCTACATTGAGAGTCCAGGCCCATCCAGGCCCCTAAGTAGCCATGGTAAAAGTGAACAAAGAAACCCAAATTCTGGGGGCGTTCACAGTGCTTCCCAATCATCATGAGTCTAGCTATGGCAGGCAGGCCTTAAATGTCCCCAAACCCCCTTGAGAGGAAATAAAATCAGCAAAAGTAGTCTGTCCTTGGTTAAAGTCACTGTTTTCTATCCAGAAGAAGGCACACAAATATACCCAGAAAGTACTTTCTGTCTCTCTGTCTCTGTGTTCTTTCTCTGTGTCTCTGTCTATCTGTCTCTGACAATAAATCAAGAAGAACAGAAGAAATGAACACATTCCCCTAGCTAGAGGCAGCTCTGAAGGGGACATGGGCTTTGTGAAGGGACCTTTGGGGCCTAGCCTCTCCCTCACCAACCTTAGGCCCGAGCCCATGCTTGGCCATAGGTCTGGCACACGGGCAGTGCATTTTTAATCCCTTCAGCCCCAGTGCTTTGCAAATTCTTCCTAGGGATTGGCCGCTCTCAGGATGGACATAAAGGACCCCGTCTCCCCAAAGTCGAGGCAGACCAAAGGTTAATCTCTTCCTTTAGGCCCGTTAAGCAAAGACATTTTAATAAAAGATAGCCTTACAATCACCAACCAGCCATTGTGTTGATGAGAGCCAGGGCTGGTTTTTAATCAAAACCTGGTGCCTCCCAGACCAAAATAATTTGCTTTTGATGGAGGGTTTCTTTTCTTCTGGTTTCGTTTCCGCTGTCCTGTGGTGGAGTCTCCGCCTGTGTGTATCTGAGTGTCCAGCCTGTGGATGGGTCCTGGGCTCCATCCACCCATCACACAGACCATTCCATCTCGACTCTGCTCCCCAGGAAAAGTTCCCTCATTTGAGTGTCATTTTTAATTCCCTGCAATTTAAAATTAACCATTCGGCATAAACGTGCCATTTTCCAATGGACGCCTAAAACAATGGATTATTATTTTTCCTTCGAAAGTGACACTAAAATAAACCCCCTGCTCACAATTTCAGCTGCTTTGCAAAATGCCTTTAAAGACGTAATCAGCTCATTTCTCAGAAAGCTCAGGAACCAAACCAAACAAGCCGCTCTTTTTTAGCCTTAAAAATGTTTTCTTCATTTCCTTTCCAAAAACGAGGACCTCTTCTCTCCAAGCTGTGAATGAAACCATGTTGATACAATACCCACTAATTATGTTGATCTGACAGCATCGAGAATTCACTTTCTATGTCATCTAGGCATGTATCTAACATGTATAGATATCATCTGGCTATAAATATTTCACACAGACATCTAGACGCGCACCTATCTCATAGTTTTGTTTAGAGATTACAAAGCAATTCTTAATGTATAATATGTAAATGTTAATGCTTACATGTTTTATATATAATTTGCATCTATTATATATTATTATATGTAATTGAAGGAATTTGTTTGCCAAAAATTCCCCACGTGGATAAAATCACAGATCCCATCAGAATAATTTATATTTGTTTCTAACTATCTATATAAATATGATTGGTAAAAAAATATATATATATATATATGTATGTATCTACATATGTGTATATATATAAAACACATGTAGATATATACATATATATAACATATGTAGATATATACATATATATATATATATAAATGTGCACAAGTCTGCATATATAGAACTTAAAAGCTTGAATTAAATTTAATGTTATATAATATATATTAAATATTTATGCATTATGTATATATATATTTCTATATAGGTATAAATATTTAATATATATGTATAATATATGTTTAATAATATACATACAATGGAGAAAGTTTTTTTTTTTTAACCAATTGTTGCCTATATTCATGAAATCACAAATCTAGCCCCAATTGTCTTTCAATCTATCTCTTGCCTCTGTATACATACATAAGTGTTCGGTAAATTAATGGATAGAAGGAGGGATAGATTGATAAAGTACATTTTTATCTATCTGGCACATGGAAACTTAATAAACATCTGGTGGATGAAATATATTCTATATGTTATTTATCTCAATTGGTCATATTAGATTGTATGAATTACATGTTTATTTAATGATAATTTCTTGCAAAAAGAGATTTAATAACAATTAGGGTAATCTTTCAATAGACTAAAAATTTCAGACATAAAAATATTATGAGATTTAAAGAACATAACTAAAAGGTAGATTATTTTGATATTTAAACACATCCCAAGCTTAACAGACTGATAAACCATAATAATGAAGAACCTAAGCAGAGATCAAATACGAGGGCACTCAGTAGATGTGCAGAGACAGGAAAAGAAAGGCAAGGCAGAAGCAAGATATCCCCCTTCCCCTCTCTGCTGGAAAATTGCATTTTGGTCCTTATTTTTAGCTCGGTGGATTTCACTGGACCTACCTGAAAAGCTAGTCCCTTTTTCAAAAACCCAAACCAATGTGCTTTCCTCCACCAGCACCACAAACTCCACCAGGAGCCCAGGGGCAGCTGAAACAAGCCAGGAGGGGGCCAGTAAAGATTTCAGTCTGAACTCCACGGTGAAGTGGTCTCAGCTACCGAACTGCCTTCCTATCGCCCACTGAGCTATACACTGTGTCACTGTTGTTCTCTGAGCTTGCCGATGCTCGTACTATTTTCATGAAGCAAAACTGAGCTTACGGGATTTTGGCCGGAGGAAGGGTAAACACTGAACAGTACTTCCAAAGAAAGGGAAACAATACTGTTCTTACTGCAGGGCACTGGGGTCATGGATGGAGGTATTTGACCCTGACCTACTGGGTTTGTTGTTCTTCCTATCTCCTTTCTGTGTGGACAACTTAAAAATTGGGAAGTCCCTCAAGGCTCTTGACTGTCAGCCTTGTTAGGGTTTAGTTGTAGGAAAGAAAGAAAAAAAAAAAAAGAAAGACAGACGTACAGATAGACACAGAAAGACAGACATAAAGATAAGATAGACAGACATAGACATAGAGACACAGGTTAGGGACAGAAGCTTACAAAGGCTGAGCCTACACTGAAACAAATGACCAAATGGGTCCACAGCCAGCTACTTTCTGATCAGAGATGGAGCCATTCAACTGCCATGCTCCCTATGTGCCTGTCCTCTTCTGAGAGCAGGCCTCCAGGACCACATTGTGAGACTGAATCCTTGACAAATTCAGGGGCAATTGAATCCAGGAATGCAACTAAGTGGGGGAAAGAAAGAAGAAGAGAGGGAGAGAGAGAGAGAGAGAGAGAGAGAGAGAGAGAGAGAGAGAGAGAGAGAGAGAGAGAGAGAGAGAGAGAGAGAGAGAGAGAAGAAAAGAAAGAAAGGAAAGGAAAAAAAGAAAAGAAAGAAAAGGAAAAGAAAAGGAAAGAAAGAAAACAAAAAGGAAAGAAAGAAAGAAAGAAAGAAAGAAGAAAGAAAGAAAGAAAGAAAGAAAGAAAGAAAGAAAGAAAGAAAGAAAGAAAGAAAGAAAAAGAGACTGTTTAGACAATTTGAGAAATCAACATCCTGATAGAGAAGGCCACTTTTTGTTATTATCAGCTTCTGAGCAGCCTGGGAAACTTAGAAGAGAAAGGAAGGCCCAGAGCTCTTTAGCATGCTGATGAATTTCGGAGAGAATTGTTCATATCAAAAAAAAAAAAAAAAAAAAAAAAGTACAGTGTATTGCTTACTTGTTAACTTGATTTCTAGTTCCCAGCTTTAGCATGGTTTCGACTTGTGAAATTGGAAAAGACATTTTCTTCTGGTGTGAATCTAAAACTTCTAAGGTTCAGCGGCCATGGAAATTGTGGGATCTGCAATACCATTTCTAAACATCTTTCCCAGGAAATTAATTTCATGTTTAAAAAAATACTTAACTAGTGAAAATGAAAAGAAATATATTCCCCTGCAATAACGGCTTTCAACTTTTTTTTTCAATTGAAAAATGAACTTGTTGGAAAATAGTGTTTTAAGAAGGAACTCGGTCACAGTGAACGTGAGCTGGGTAAATCAAACTTGTCTGAGGCTGTAGTTCAGTCTCATATGGAGAATGGTGCCCTTGGTTTAGTTCTGAAGTTGATTTACCTACATTGAAGCCCTTCCTTCTATTGGGGAGAAGAAAACTGGCAGGAACTAGCCAGAGACACAACTCAAAGGATGGTCTGCGTGTGTATATGTCTATTTGAGAGGGAAAGACAGATAAACAGAGAGAGATCGATCCCCTATGTTCAATAAACCCCGCTGGAGTCTCATGGGGAACAATGGAAGGTAGATTCCATATTAAGTCATTTTTGAATTTATTTTTAAAAAGCATAGTATTTTAGAATTAACATTTATTAAACAGCCAGGAAGCTCTGTTGTTAGTTGGTAGTTATTTCCTCCTCACATTTTGATCAAGAGAAAAAATCAAAATTAGATCATCTCTGTCCCAAATACACGGTGTCCCCAAAGTCTTCATGAACTCAAGCTTGAAACCTTACAACAATCTTTGAAACACCCAGTTATATTGATCTACAGTTATCTATAAATGTCCATAATTTTATAGATGTGTATATGTCTAAATGTTTA